>NC_057805.1:85804756-86104756 GCF_018294505.1 Triticum aestivum
TTGATCGGGAGGGGTGTGGCGTACCGCAAAACGGACAAAATGGACTTGTGTTGGAGCGCTACGGTCGAAACGGGGGTCCTGTTCATCGGGAGGGGTGTGGCGTACCCCAAAACGGGACTCCACGGGATACTGTTCATCTCCACCGTCAACCTCCTCCAGCTTCCACGGGCTACCGTCGACCTCCTCCAGCCTCCACGGGCTCCTGTTCATCCAGCCTCCACCGCGCGCTACTCCACCGGCTACTGTTCAACCACCCCTCCACCGTCTACTGTTCATCCAGCCCTCCACACCACGGGGTCCTGTTCAACCACCCCTCCACGGGCACCCCTCCACCGTCTACTGTTCATCCAGCCCTCCACCACACCACGGGGTCCTGTTCATCCAGAGGCAACGCCACCGCTCACTGTTCATCCAAACCCCCCGCAACACTTACTATTCATCCCAGAGGCAGCATCGATCGGCTTCAGTTAGCAGCAGTAGCGAAGGAATCGCTCAATCGGGTTCAGTTAACAGCCATCGATCGATCGCTCGGGTTCAGTAACGCGTAGCCTGCAGTGCAATCGCTCGGGTTCAGTTAGAGCCCAACGCCTCGCTCGGGTTCAGTTAGAGCCAACGCCTCGCACACATGCGCGTACGTGTACGAGAGAAACGCGCATCGCTCGGCTCCCGACCTCCCACCGTAACCGGGAACTCCCTGAAATTTTCCTCGCCTTCGCTTCTACCATGGTTTTTTCCGTCATGGACGGCCCAAAGAATGTCATGCAGCCGCGTCTCCGGCCCGCCCAGGATGAAAAGCCCATTTTCTGTCATGATTTTTTGTCATAGAAGTAGGAGCCCACCACATCTATGATGATACTGGGTTTTGTCACAATTATCGTCATAGAAGTGTCATATGTACGACAGAATGTTTTTTCGTTCGGCCCAAAATGTCACGGATGTGTCTTTTTTTTTGTAGTGATAGATCATAAACTTTCTTGAAAACTAACAAACCGTGCCCTTAGTCATCAAACAATTGCAATTCATCTTATTTTTGGGAAGGGTCTGTGTAAGAGCTTTGATTCAGCAAACTCCACATACTCAACTATAATTTAATCTTTCACAATTGCTAACGATCATGTGATATTTACGGGTTCAAAGTTTTAACCGGACAGAGAGAAAGATAGGGGCTTATAGTTTCGCATCCGATTGTTTTACCTCAAGGGTAATGTCAACAATAATAACTCATGAAAACCTACATCCAAGTGGATATATATATCCGGATCGCTCCAACACAAAGTGCTTGCCAAAGGAAAAAGTGTAAAAAGGAAAGGTGATGATCACCATAACTCTTGTATAAGGGAAGAAGGTAAAAGTAAAAGATAGGCCCTTCGCAGAGGGAAGCATAGGTTGTCATGCGCTTTTATGGTTGGATGCACAAAATCTTAATGCAAAAGAACGTCACTTTATATCGCCTCTTGTGATAAAGACCTTTATTATGCAGTCTGTCGCTTTTATTTCTTCCCTATCACAAGTTCATATAAAGCTTATTTTCTTCGCACTAATAGATCATACATATTTAGAGAGCAATTTTTATTGCATGCACCGATGACAACTTACTTAAAGGATCTTACTCAATCCATAGGTAGGTATGGTGGACTCTCAAGGCAAAACTGGTTTAAGGGATGTTTGGAAGCACAAGTAGTATTTCTACTTGGTGCAAAGAATTTGTCTAGCATGATAGGGAAAGGCAAGCTCAACATGTTGGACGATCCAAGACAATATAACGTTTCAGATATAGGAAAACATAACCCATTAAGCTGTCTTCCTTGTCCAACATCAACCTTTTAGCATGTAATATTTTAATGAGTTCTCATAATTACAAAAGATGTCCAAGATAGTATATTTATATGTGAAATATCTCTTCCTTCAATATTCTTTCATGAATTGTTCAAGTGACCAATTCTGCGTTTGCTAACTTTCAATATGTTTACTACCTATACTTATTATGTGTGAAGTCATTACTCCCCATGTTATAAGCATATAAAGCATATATAAATTCAGATTTATGATATTTAATTCATTCAACTATTTACTCATAGGATATACGTGAAGCACGTGAGTGAATGACAAACTACTCCAAAAAGATATAAGTGAAGAACACTGAGTAGTCTAATTAACTAGCCATGGGAGGATTCTTTTTTATTCAAGATTTAAGATCCAATGATTTTATTCAAACAGCAAGTAAAATTGAAAATACACTCCAAGCAAAACACATATCATGTGACGAATAAAAATATAGCTCTGAGTAAGGTATACCGATAGTTTTGAAGACGAAAGAGGGGATGCCTTCCGGGGCATCCCCAAGCTTAGGCGCTTGAGTCTTCCTTGAATATTACCTTGGGGTGCCTTGGGCATCCCCAAGATTAGGGTCTTTCCACTCCTTATTCTCCTCATATCGATATCTCACCCAAAGCTTGAAAACTTCAATCACACAAAACTTAACGGAACTTCGTGAGATAGGTTAGTATGATAAAGAGTAAACCATTCACTTTGGTACTGTCAAAGGCAAGGTTCATAATTGGTCTCACACAATGCCTACTGTACCATATCATTTATACAATTTATATTGAGAAATATAAGCCATAGAAACTAGAAAACAAGCAAACATGCAATGAAAACAGAATCTGTCAGAAACAGAACAGTCTGTAATGATCTGGACAGAAACCATACTTCTGCTACTCCAACAATTATGAAATAAATTAGTGGACGTGCGGAATTTGTCTATTAATCTTCTGCAAAAAGAATCAAGTCAAAAGAACTCTTCTGTAAAAAATGACAGCTAATCTCGTGAGCGCAAAGTTTCTGTTTTTTACAGCAAGATCACATTAACTTTCACCCAAGTCTTCCCAAAGGTCTTACTTGGCACTTTACTGAAACAAAAGCTATAAAACATGATTACTACAGTAACTTAATCATTTAAACACACAAAAACAGTAAGGGTAAATATTGGGTTGTCTCCCAACAAGCGCTTTTCTTTAATGCCTTTTAGCTAGACATGATGATTTCAATGATGCTCACATAAAAGATAAGAACATAAAGAGAGCATCATGAAGAATATGACTAGCACATTTAAATCTAACACACTTCCTATGCCTAGGGATTTTGTGAGCACACAATTTATAGGAACAAGAATCAACTAGCATAGGAAGGCAAAACAAGTATAACTTCAAAACTTTAAGCACATAGAGAGGAAATTTGATATTATTGCAACTCCTACAAGCATGTATTCCTCCTTCATAATAATTTTCAGTAGTATCATGAATGAGTTCAACAATATAACCATCACAAACAACATTATTTTCATGATCTACTAGCATAGAAATTTTACTACTCTCCACATAAGCAAAATTCTTCTCATTCGGAATAATGGGAGCAAACTCAACAGAATAACGGTCATGTGAGGTATAATCCAATTGAAAATTAAAATCATGATGACAAGTTTCATGGTTAACATTATTCTTTATAGCATACATGTCATCACAATAATCATCATAGATAGCAGCTTTGTTCTCATAATCAATTGGAACCTCTTCCGAAATAGTGGAATCATTACTAACTAAAGTTGACACTCTTTCAAATCCACTTTCATAAATATCACACTAAGATTCAACACCCTCCAAAATAGTGGGATCACTAATTCCTAAAGTTGACACTCTTCCAACCCACTTTAGATGATAATATTATTCATACTCCAAAAGATATAAGTAAAGTTCATGGAGCATTCTATAAGATCATTGAAGGGCCATCTCATACTATCATAGTTCCTAAAGAATAAGAAAAGCACAAATGACACAAATCATGCGAACAAAACAAAAACCGAGGTATACCGGTAGTTGTTGAAGAAGAAAGATGGGATGCCAACCGGGGCATCCCCAAGCTTAGATGCTTGAGTATCCTTGGAATATTTACTTGGGGTGCCTTGGGCATCCTCTAGCTTGAACTCTTGCCTCTCTTTATTCTTCTCACATCGGTAACTCCTCGTTCTACGAACACTTCATCCACAAAAACTTAACAAAAACTTTGTGAGATCTGCTAGTATACTAAAGCAAATCACTACCTTTAGGTACTGTTGCAAACTCATTCCAATTTCATATTAGCACTTTATATACTGTATTCCAACTTCACCATGGTTCATACCCCCCCGATACTACCCATAGATTCATCAAAATAAGCGAACAACACATAGAAAACAGAATCTGTCAAAAACAGGACAGTCTATAGTAATATGGAAGTTTAGTAAACTTCTGTAACTCCAAAAAATTCTAAAAATATATGACAATTTAAAAAATTTGTACAGAAGTAATGTGCAAAAAGTTTCAGACCCATCTGTCCTTCCAGTAAAAAATGTAAATTCACGCGCTACAGCCAAGGTTTCTGTTTTTGTACTGCACAAAGTAAACAAGCAATCTAATCATCCTAAAACCAAAGCTTGGCACATTATTTTTATAATAGAATGGATATATACAAGGGGATAATTATTTTCAGAGAAGCTTCCATGAATTTTTTTACATTGTTTCCATGAGCATGAACACAAGTGCTCAAGGTCGACCCTCACTTCTTCAATGCATAATCTTCCAATCACTTCTCTTATTGAAAAACTTTGTAGGCATGAGAGGCAAGTAAATTTTTTTGTATTTTCATTCTTTTAATTTTTTTGTATGTTTCACCCACAACTAAACAGAAACAAGAAGGTAAAACAAAATCTACTTAGTGAAGAAAGCAAACAAGCACACACGAGAATATCAACGCCACACTATTGCTCCCCGGCAACGGCGCCAGAAAAGAGCTTGATAATCCCCAAGTGCAGGGAAACATCGTAGCAATTCCCAATGGTGGAAGTGATAAGTATGGAGTGTCGAACCCACAAGGAGCTAAAGGTAAGATCAATATTCTCTCATGTCCTATCTGCCACTGATAGGACTCTACACGCACCGAACGTTTGCTTCCAACTAGAAACGAGAAATAAAACTACGTTGTGGGTATAAAGAGGATAACTTTGCATGATATCGGAGAGCTAAAACATAAAAGTAGGTGCTGTTATCATAAATTTAGAATATATTACTAAATATTATAAATAGCGAGTGTGGAATAATGATGGATCGATGTGCAGAATTGTCCTAGGCAATTGTTAACAAGACCGGTAGTCGTCATTGCAATTTCATATGAGGGAGAGGCATAAGCTAACATACTTTCTCTTCTTGGATCATATGCACTTATGATTGGAACTCTAGCAAGCATCCGCAACTACTAAAGATCATTAAGGTAAAACCCAACCATAGCATTAAAGCATCAAGTCCCCTTTATCCCATACGCAACAACCCCCTTATTCGGGTTTATGCTTCTGTCACTCAAGCAACCCACTATAAGCGAATCATAAACGTATTGCAACACCCTACAGCGGGAATCCCTCACGCTTGCGCGACACGGAGGGCACAATAGGACATCACCAAAATAAAACATACAACTCATACCAATCTATATCATCAATCAACCCAAAGACAAAGGATATCTACTCAAAACATCATAGGATGGCAACACATCATTGGATCATAATATGTGGCATAAAGCACCGTGTTCAAGTAGGGATTACAGCGGGGTGCGGGAGAGTGGACCGCGTAAAAGAGATGTGGATGGTGATGATGGGGGTGATGTTGATGAAGACGATCACCGCGGCGATGATTCCCCTCCCGATGGCACTCCGGCGCCACCGAGAGAGAGGAGAGGTTCTCCCCCTTGTGCTTCCTCCTCAATGGCCTCCCCCTAGATGGGGAGAGGTGCTCCCTCTGGTCCTTGGCCTTCATGGCGATGATGGCCCCTCCGGGGTCCTCCTCCTTGGCCTCCGGTGATGATGCCCCCTCCGGCAGGGTGCCAGAGAGGGCCTAGATTGATTTCTCGTGGCTACAGAGGCTTGCGGCGGTGGAACTTCCGATCTAGGTTTCTTTCTAGGTGTTTCTGTATTTATAGGAGAGGATGGCGTCAAAAACAAGTCAGGGGGGTCCCGAGGCGGCCACGTGATAGGGGGGCGTGCCCGAGGGGGGGTGGGCGCGCCCCCCACCCTCGTGGGGCCCATGGGACTCCCCTCCGGTAGATTTTTGTTCCACTATTTTTTATATTTTCCAGAAAAATTCTCCGTTGATTTTCATGCATTCCGAGAACTTTTATTTCTGCACAAAAACAACACCACGGTAGTTCTGCTGAAAACAGCGTCAGTCCGGGTTAGTTCTAATCAAATCATGCCAAAATCATATAAAACTATTGTAAACATGGCATGAATACTTCATAAATTATAGATACGTTGGAGACGTATCACCACTGACCATTGGATTGTTAACATCCAACGGTCGTCCTGCTTCTTCAACCTCTGATTTTCTTGCTCCAACCGTCCAGACCACGGCGTGCTCTTGCCTCCCATGGGCGGCTGTGCTGCCGCGGAGGCCTCACCGCCCCCTACTACTCCCACCGTTGGCCAGGCCCTGTGGCGACGGCAGCCTCACACCGCAGCCGAACCAATGAACCCTCGTACTCCTCTCCGTGTGGGCATCCATTGCCGCGTCTTCCCCAACTCCACGTCGTTCCCTTCCTAGGCCTTGCCGTCGTCCACCTCCTTGGTGCTCTCGGCGCGGCGTGGTCAATGTGGTCAACGAACGACTTCCATCGGAAGACTACTGTACGTGGAGAGGCTGACAGCTGGGTCCACGGCCGCAGCAAGGAAGTGCCTCCTTATTACGAGCAAAATTATGATTGCTCCACCTGACAGTAGGGACCCACCGGACGGGCCACCGTATTTCGTGAAAAAATGTTTCCCCCTGACTGCTGGGATCCACAAGCTACATCTTCGCACGCAAGGAAGTTCCTGACAGTCGGGACCCACCTGGTCGAAGCGTATGTAGCGTTGTCATTCTGGTCGCGAACGTGTACGTACATACGATCGGTCTCTCCGCAGGCTGCAGCGATGAACCGTGGCCGAGTAAGGAAGGGCATGTGTCGTAGTAGAGGCGCGCACATAGCATGTACACGTACGTACATCCAGGGTGCAATAAAGTAAATACGGCCACGTACGTACATACGGGCAGGGTCTCGAACGCCTACTCGCGCATATGTACGGCCAAGGCTCATGTACATGGCTGGGTCGGAACGGAGAAACTGCGTCGTCGTGTTCATGGGGAGGCAATGGAATGCGTCGTGTTCATCGGGAGGCAACCGAATGCGTCGTGTTCATCGGGAGCCATCCGGCTTGGACGGAACAGCCGATCGAAACGAGGCCTGGTGTACCGCAGAACGGAGGAAACGGCCTTGTGTTTGACCGGCCACGGTCGAAACGGGATCCTGTTCATCGGGAGGGGTCTGGCATACCGCAAAACGTAGGAAACAGACTTCTCTTGAACCTCCTACGGTCGAAACGGGGTCCTATTGATCGGGAGGGGTGTGGCGTACCGCAAAACGCAGGAAACGGACTTGTGTTGGAGCGATATGGTCGAAACGGGGGTCCTATTCATAGGGAGGGGTGTGGCGTACCGCAAAACGGGACTTCATAGGATACTGTTCATCTCCACTGTCGACCTCCTCCAGCCTCCACGGGCTACTGTTCATCCACCGTCGACCTCCTCCAGTCTCCACCTGCGACTGTTCATCCACGGTCTCCTGTTCATCCTGCCTCCACCGCTCCTCCACCGGCTACTATTCAACCAGCCCTCTCCACGGGGTCCTGTTCAACCACCCCTCCATGGGCTACTGTTCATCCAGCCCTCCACCGGCTACTGTTCAACCAGCCCTCCACGAGGTCGTCCTATTCATCCAGCCCTCCACGGGGTCCTGTTCATCCACCTCCCAATCCGCTCGATCTATCGGGGTCCTGTTCATCTAGCGGCAACACCACGGGGTCCTGTTCATCCAACCCCCCACCAGGAACTGTTCATCCAAACCCCCAACAACGCTCACTGTTCATCAAGAGGCAGCATCGATCGGCTTCAGTTAGCAGCAGTAGCGAAGGAGTCACTCGGGTTCAGTAACGTAGCTACTGCAATCGCTTAGGTTCAGTTAGAGCCCAACGCCTCGCTCGGGTTCAGGTAGAGTGCAACGCCTCGCTCGGGTTCAGTTAGAGTGCAACGCCTCGCACACACGCGCGCATGTGTATGAGAGAAACGCGCAAACCTCCGTGCATCGCTTGGCCCCGACCACCCACCGTAACCGGGAACTCCCTGATATTTTCCTCACCCTCACTTCTACCACGTTTTTTTCCGTCATGGATGGCCCAAAGAATGTCATGCAGCTGTGTCCCCGGCCCGCCCAGGATGAAAAGCCCATTTTCTATCATGATTTTTTGTCATAGAAGTAGGAGCCCACCACATCTATGATGATACCGGGTTTTGTCACAATTATCGTCATAGAAGTGTCATAAGCATGATAGAAAAAAATTCGTTCAGCCCAAAATGTCACGGATGTGTCTTTTTTTTTGTAGTGCTAGTTTATGTGTTGCTTCATAAGGGGCTGATTCGGATCCACATGTTTCATGTTATGGTTAGATTTATTTTAATTCTTCTTTCGTAGTTGCGGATGCTTGCGAGAGGGGTTAATCATAAGTGGGAGGCTTTTCCAAGTAAGGACAACACCCAAGCACCGGTCCACCCACATATCAAATTATCAAAGTAACGAACGTGAATCATATGAGCATGATGAAAACTACCTTGACAGTAATTCCCATGTGTCCTCGGGAGCGCTTTGCTTTATATAAGAGTTCATCCAGGCTCATCCTTTGCTACAAAAAGGGTTGGGCCACCTTGATGCACCTTTGTTACTTTTGTTACTTGCTACCTGTTATGAATTATCTTATCACAAAACTATCTGTTACCGATACTTTCAGTGCTTGCAGAGAATACCTTGCTGGAAACTGCTTGTCATTTCCTTCTGCTCCTCGTTGGGTTCGACACTCTTACTTATTGAAAGGACTACGATAGATCCCCTATACTTGTGGGTCATTAAGACTCTTTTCTGGCGCCGTTGCCGGGGAGTGAAGCGCCTTTGGTAAGTGGAATTTGGTAAGGAAACATTTATATAGTGTGCTGAAATTTACTGTCACTTGTTGCTATGGAAAATAATCCTTTGAGGGGTTTGTTCGGGGTATCTTCAACCCGGCCGGAAGAACAAAGAGTTCCCCTCAACCTACTGCACCTACTAAAAATATTTATTATAAAAATTCCTTCGGGTATGATACAGAAACTGCTAGATAATCCTTATGTAGGAGACGGAACATTACATCCAGATATGCATCTAATCTATGTGGATGAAGTTTGTGGATTATTTAAGCTTGCACGTTTGCCCGAGGATGAAGTCAAGAATAAGGTATTCCCTTTATCTTTGAAGGATAAGGCATTGACATGGTATAGGCTGTGCGATGATATTGGGACTTGGAACTACAACCGATTGAAATTGGAATTTCATCAGAATTTATCCTATGCATCTAGTTCATCATGATCGGAATTATATTTATAATTTTTTGCCTCGTGAAGGAGAAATTATGGCTCAAGCTTGGGGGAGGATTAAGTCAATTTTATATTCATGCCCCAATCATGAGCTCTCAAGAGAAATTATTATTCAGAATTTTTATGCTCGGCTTTCTCGTAATGATCAATCCATGCTCGATACTTCTTGTGTTGGTTCTTTTATGAAGAAGACTATTGAATTCAAATGGGATTTATTGGAAAGAATTAAACACAACTCTGAAGATTGGGAACTCGACGAAGGTAATGAGTCAGGTATAAACCTTAAGTTTGATTGTGTTAAATCTTTCATGGATATTGATGCTTTTCGTGAATTTAGCACTAAATATGGACTTGACTCTGAGATAGTAGCTTCCTTCTATGAATCATTTGCTACTCATGTTGATCTCTCTAAGGAGAAGTGGTTTAATACCATCCTCCCATTGAAGTGAAAATAGTAGAACCTATTAAAGTTGAAGAAGAAACCATTACTTATAATGTTGATCCTGTTGTTCCTACTGCTTATATTGACAAACCACCTTTCCATGTTAGGATAAAGGATCATGCTAAAGCTTCAACTATGGTTCGTAAGAGTTATACTAGAACACCTACACCCCCTGAACAAATTAAAGTTGAACCTAGTATTGCTATGGTTAAAGA
Organism: Triticum aestivum; assembly: GCF_018294505.1. Classification (NCBI taxonomy): domain Eukaryota; kingdom Viridiplantae; phylum Streptophyta; class Magnoliopsida; order Poales; family Poaceae; genus Triticum; species Triticum aestivum. The sequence goes on from NC_057805.1 coordinate 85,814,932, forward strand.
TCTCTTGGTCGATAATATTGATGAGCATGTTATTTATTTCTGTGATGAAGGTGCTAGAATTGCCGAACCCGATGATAAAGATAAACATAGACCTGTTGTTGGCATGCTTGTTGTTTCTCTTAAAATAGGGGATCATTGTTATCATGGCTTATGTGATGTGGGTGCTATTGTTAGTGTAATTCCTTTTACTTTATATCAAGAAATATATTGCACCTGCTAAGATAGAAGAAATTGATGTTACTATTAAGCTTGCCAATAGAGATACTATATCACCAATTGGGATAGTTAGAGGTGTCGAAGTCTGGTGTGGGAAAATAAAATACCCTAATGATGTTCTTGTTCTTGGTTCCCCACAAGATGATTTTTCTCCCATTATATTTGGTAGACCTTTCTTGAACACTATTAGTGCTAGGATAGACCGTGAGAAAGAAATTGTTACTGTCAGTTTTGGGGATGTGTCTCATGATTTTAATTTCTCTTAATTTCGTAGACAACCCCATGATAAAGAATTGCCTAGTAAGGATGAAATTATTTGTCTTGCTTTGCCTCCTACTGATCCTTTAGAACAATATTTGCTAGACCATGAAAATGATATGTTTATAAATGAAAGGAAGGAATTAGATGAAATATTCTTTAACCAAATGCCTGTTTTGAAACACAACTTGCCTGTTCAGATTCTTGGGGATCCTCCTCCACCAAGGCCGATCCCGTGTTTGAGCTTAAGCAATTACATGATACTTTGAAATATGCTTATCTTGATTAAAAGAAGATATATCCTGTTATTATTAGTGCTAACCTTTCAGAGCATGAAGAAAAGAAATTATTGAAAACTCCGAGGAAGCACCGCGCTGCTATTGGATATACTCTTGATGATCTTAAGGGCATTGGTCCCACTCTATGTCAACACAAAATTAATATGGAGCCTGATGCTAAATCAGTTGTTGATCATCAACAACGGTTGAATCCAAAAATGAAAGAAGTGGTAAGAAACAAAATACTAAAGCTTTTGGAGGCAGATATAATTTATCCTATTGCTGATAGTAGATGGGTAAGTCCTGTTCATTGTGTCCCTAAGAAGGGAGGTATTACTGTTGTTCCTAATGATAAGAATGAATTGATCCCACAAAGAATTGTTACAGGTTATAGGATGGTAATTTATTTTCGCAAATTAAACAAAGGTACTAGAAAAGATCATTACCCTCTGCCTTTTATTGATCAAATGCTAGAAAGACTATCCAAATATACACATTTTTGCTTTTTAGATGGTTATTCTGTTTTTTCTCAAATACCTGTGTCAAAAGAGGATCAAGAAAAAACCACTTTTACTTGCCCTTTCGGTACTTTTGCTTATAGATGTATGCCTTTTGGTTTATGCAATGCACCTGCTACCTTTCAAAGATGTATGACTGCTATATTCTCTGACTTTTGTGAAAAGATTGTTGAGGTTTTCATGGATGATTTCTCCATTTACGGAACTTCTTTTGATGATTTCTTAAGCAACCTTGATCGAGTTTTGTAGAGATGTGGAGAAACTAATCTTGTCTTGAATTGGGAGAAGTGACACTTTATGTATAATGAAGGTAGTGTCTTGGGGCATAAATTTTTTGAAAGAGGTATTGAAGTTGATAAAGCTAAAGTTGATGCTATTGAAAAAATGTCGTGTCCTACAGATATCAAAGGTACAAGAAGTTTCCTTGGTCATGTTGGTTTCTATAGGAGATTTATTAAAGACTTCTCTAAAATTTCTAGGCCTCTCACAAATCGCTTGCAAAAAGATGTTCTGTTTGTTTTTGATGATGATTGTGTAGAAGCCTTTGAAATACTTAAGAAAGCCTTGATTACTGCACCTATTGTTCAACCACCTGATTGGAATTTACCCTTTAAATTATGTGTGATGCTAGTGATTATGTTGTTGGTGCTGTTCTAGGATAAAGAGTTGATAAGAAATTGAATATTATCCATTATGCAGGTAAAACTCTAGACAGTGCCCAGAGAAATTATGCTACTACTGAAAAAGAAATTTTAGCAGCTGTCTTTGCGTGTGATAAGTTCAGATCTTATATTGTTGATTCCAAAGTGACTGTTCACACTGATCATGCTGCTATTAAATATCTTATGTAAAAGAAAGATGCTCAACCTAGACTTATTAGATGGGTTCTCTTGTTACAAGAATTTGATTTGCATATTATTGATAGAAAGGGTGCTGAGAACCCTGTAGCAGATAACTTGTCTAGGTTAGAGAATGTTCTTGATGACCCACTACCTATTGATGATAGCTTTCCTGATGAACAATTAGTTGTCATAAATGCTTATCATAATGCTCCATGGTATGTTGATTATGCTAATTACGTTGTTGCTAAATTTATACCACCTAGTTTCACATACCAGCAAAAGAAAAAGTTTTTCTATGATCTAAGACATTACTTTTGGGATGACACACACCTTTATAAAGGACTAGATGGTGTTATTAGACGTTGTGTACCTGAGCATGAATAGGAACAGATCCTATGCAAGTGTCATTCCAAGGCCTATGGAGGAGACCATGCTGGAAATAGAACTGCACACAAGGTATTACAATCTGGTTTTTATTGGCCTACTCTCTTTAAGGATGCTCATAAGTATGTCTCGTGTGATGAATGTCAAAGAATTGGTAATATTAGTAGATGTCGGGAAATGCCTATGAATTATTCACTTGTTATTGAACCATTTGATGTTTGGGGCTTTGATTATATGGGACCTTTTCCTTCCTCTATCCGGTATGCACATATTCTATTTGTTGTTGATTACGTTACTAAGTGGGTAGAAGCTATTCCAACTACTAGTGTTGATCATAACACTTCTATTAAAATGCTTAAAGAAGTTATTTTCCCGAGGTTTGGAGTCCCTAGATATTTGATGACTGATGGTGGTTCACATTTTATTCATGGTGCTTTCCGTAAAATGCATGCTAAGTATGATGTCAACCACAGAATTGCAACTCCTTATCATCCTCAGTCTAGTTGTCAAGTAGAATTGAGCAATAGAGAAATTAAATTGATCTTGCAAAAGACTGTTAATAGATATAGAAAGAATTGCTCCAAGAAACTTGATGATGCATTATGGGCTTATAGAACTGCTTATGAAAACCTTATGGGCATGTCTCCGTATAAAATGGTTTATGGAAAAGCATGTCACTTACCTCTTGAATTAGAACATAAGGCTTATTGGGCAATCAAAGAGCTCAACTATGATTTTAAACTTGCCAGTGAAAAGAGGTTATTTGACATTAGCTCACTTGACGAATGGAGAACTCAAGCCTATGAAAATGCCAAGTTGTTTAAAGAAAAAGTTAAAAGATGGCATAAAAAAGGATACAAAAGTGTGAATTTAATGTAGGTGACCATGTCTTGCTATACAACTCTCGTTTAAGACTTTTTGCAGGAAAGCTTCTCTCTAAATGGGAAGGTCCTTACATTATCGAGGAGGTCTATCATTTCGGTGCCATTAAAAGCAACAACGCCGAAGGCACTAACCCGAAGGTGGTAAACGGTCAAAGAATCAAACATTATATCTTAGGTACTCCCATAAAAGTTGAAACCAATATTACTAATACCATAACACCGGAGGAGTACATAAGGGAGACTTTCCAGAACGTTTCAGACTCCGAAAAGGAATAGTTATGTGGTACGATAAGTAAACCGACTCCAAAACGTTTCCAATGGAAAATTTTCTCCGTTTTGGAACATTTAAAAAATTAGGAAAATTAAAAGTAGTCCGAAGAGTGCACGAGGAGGCGACAAGCCAAGGGGCGCGCCCCTATGGCTTGTGGCCCCTCGTGTGCCCTCCGGACTCCGTTTTCTTGTAGAACACTTCTTTTGGTCGGTAAAAATTCACTATATAATCTCCCGAAGGTTTTGACCACCTTACCATGGCAAAATCCCCTATTTTCGTTTGGAGCTGTTTTTTGCCAGAGTTTTCAAGGCCAGGCATCATGTCGTCCCCCTCCTCCAACAATGTGGACGACGACGCTTGGTTGATGCAGATGGAACTTAGAAGGGAGGATGCCAGGGGAGTCACGATGGAGGAGGACACTACAAAAAAAATACACTTGTGTGATGATACGTGTTTGTCACAGTAGGTCACATTTTTTGTCATGCATGTACATCCATGAAAATTTTATGACAAAATCAAGATAGTCATACCTGTGTTGTCGTAGAAGTGTTCCATGAAAATACCAAAATTATCATCACGGAAGAATTCACTTCCATGACGACAAATGACGCATCATGGAAGTGCTTTCGTCAAGGGTAACTGCCACGTGGCATCCACCGTAACGGGTCACCATTAAGCTATCGGGTCCGATTTTGGATCCGATAACCCGTTAACAGCCCACACCAATGGGGATTTTCCACGTGTAAAATTCTCATTGGCTGAAGGAAACACGTGTCAGCTCGTCATTGGATCAGATAGGCGCCTATGATATGTCGACACGTGCGACGTCCCAATATTGGCGCATTTAGCTTACAAAGGCCGGCTCGTTTGACTTGGACAAAAGCTAACGGGTCGGCTCATGAAAAGCCTGTTAACAGTCTTTTCGCATATAGCCCATTTTACGGCCCGGTAACTCACGACCCGTTAGGGCCTTTCCGAAATTGGCCCAACAATGTCATGTGGGACGTTGAATATAACACCAACCCTTTTCACTTTTGGCCCATATATGGCCCACGACGTCTTTCGACCCATATGAGGCCTTTTGTATCTTTGGGCCCTTTAGTGGCCCACGGTGACACTGGCCCATAATGAACAATACAATTCTTTGTACCCATTAACGGCCCATGATTCACATGGGCCATTTGCAGCCCGTGTTAGCTTCCGGCCTACTGATGGCCCATACGTTCTTGGGCTCCCTTCCGGCCCTTGATTACTTCTAGCCCGTTACTCGCATGTTCCCCTAATGGGCCAAATTCGGCCCATGGTTAGAATCGGCCTGTTTGTGGCCTGTTAACCCATTGCGCCGTTCCAGCCCGTCCTATATTATGTCCTATTAATGGCCTGTTATGCCTGTGATAGAATTAAGCCTTTGCTGTCTTCCGGACTATTAACGGCCCGTTGCCATGCTAGCCCGATACCAATTACGCCGGTTTACGGCTCATGTGGACCCATTTATCCGACAGCCCGAGGCCCACTGATTCTACGGCCCGTTGGAGGCCCATTTATCCGACGACCCATAGGAGGCCCATGGATCCTACGGCCTGTAGCAGGCTCAAGGCTACCACGGTCCGTATATGGCCCATGGTTGTTGCGGCCACTAGCAAACCAAGGAAAAAGAAGACTAGAAAATAAATAAGCCAGAAACTAACACTAGGCTATTAAGGCGATTGCATAGATTACATCCACTGGGCATCAAAGTTCACCACCAATGCAAATATAGGGAACACCCTACACTATAAAAATGGCTTGCTGCTTTCTTGAGCTGGTGGTTGCACGTTAAGAACAAATTTTGTATCGCAACAAAACAAATTACAACCATAAAACAAAAGGAAGGTTGGCATAAAAGTTAATAGTCCGGCAGATAAATGCACCACCAGAAGTTCAGAGGCTCAGTTCATTTGACCTGACTGTTACGTTTTCATGTTGTACTGTCCGATGGAGCACCATAACCTTTGCCTTCATTTCTCCTAGGCTCCTGAACAACATAGCAAATGTCTGATAGTATTGTTTTAAAATCATGCATATCTTGATGACATCGGACAATGGATGTCCTTGTTTCACAAAGGGTCTCTGTTAGGGAATGGACTTGTGTCTGGAGCATAGATATAACATTGTTTTGAGCTTGCATATCTTGATCATGAGGCAGTTTGGACGATATTGCCTTAACAACCAACCCAATATTACACAGGAACGTGCTTTTGGCACTGTTAGTGGACAGGTACTGACCCACAGCAGCAAGAGGTGACATTGCGGTTATAGTTGCCTCGTCACCTTCAGAAGGTGGCGGTTCCACCATTTGTTCCATAGCTTGCTGAAAAGTTGAGTTTTTATATTAGTACCAGAACAGAAGGTATTAAGGAGGCAACAAAACCAAACAAAATAGCTTTGGTCTATATACAGAACTTATACTGGTGAATCCGTGTAAAATATTAGTTGTATTTTACTACAAAGTACATAATAAAACCAGGTTCCAAACATATGACCATGTACCATGGCTAATGTACTGTCTATTTCTTCACATTCTATTGACAACTAAAGGGACAAACTTTATTATACGGTAAGCATAGTATGACATCATTCATATCACAAAACAACTGAGAGCAGAAAAACATGCAATTGTAACATTGTGTGGGCAAGTCCAGCACGAAACTAGATTACAGATCAAGGTCAAAGGAACATCACTCCTCTCTTATAAACCTTGTAAGATGCAATGATACGCTAAGACAATTGTGTATAAAATTTGAAAGAGTAATAGACTTTGGCTGCAAACCATGCAGTTCAATGCACAAGTCAGAGTAAGTAGTAGTTAAAAGGCATGAGGATTAAGGACTTACAACAGCGGCTTTGACTGGTGTATTCATGCCCTTTGTCTTGTTGGTGTGACAGTCCTTGAAGATTTCCACAGCATTTGGTTCAGGTACTTTTTGGTCCTTGCAGGCTTTCCTCTGCATTTGGAATAAGTCAATATGGCACAGCGAAAAGAGTGAAACAACAGCTAATTACAAGAGCCTCGCAGTGTGCAATATAGCTACGAGATCCTGTCGTCTGTCGGAATTTCACTTTCATACGATTGGCCTTGTTCTTTGAAAAATTCACCTACAAGAAGATAGATTTGTGAGGCACATGCGTAAATAGGAGTTCAACATGTGATCTGATCATATATATATATAACATACTTGATACTTTGTATCAGACCAGTGTTAACGACGCTTCTCCAGTCTTCATCCGATATATTTTCCACTTGAGATGTTTGGGCAAGTTCACTGTTAGCCTTGCCTTCAAAGTGAGTTTTCCTCAAGTTATACTGATACTATTGTAGAACAGACTTGAAAACATGGGTGCAAGCTTGTCCGGTTGCATCATCTTGGCTATCCAACTTGAACCGCATATGTTGAAAATTATGGGAGTCTCATTATCAGCAACCTAGAAAGTATGGGACAGAGCAAGACGTTATTACTAGTTTCCATACATAACCATACTTACAGATAAATGGTCAAGGAAGGTGTTGAACTGGGTTTCGTCTTTGTCATTCCTGTACTGAATCCATGTTGGGAGGATACGTGCATGACACCTAACGGCAACAGCTGCCTCTGATACTAACTTGGCTGACTCTGTAGCATCACGTGGCCTTTTTAAACCTGCCTCAAAACGGATCTCCATTCTTCCTCCTCTAGATTTAGTTAACCTATCGAGAATTATTCCTGATGTCTATTTCCTCTTGCGCCTAGGTGCTAGTCCAACAATGAACATAGGAAGTGTTAGTGTACATCAAATTGTGAGACGAGTATACCAAAGCAATTCACTACTATAAGTACTGTTGCAAACCCATTCATATTTTATTCTTGCATTATATCTACTGATTCTATCTTTTCTATTGCTTATACCATCCAATACAAAACATAGATTCATCAAAATAAGCACACAATGCAAAGAAAATAGAATCTGTCAAAAACAGAATAGTCTGTAGCAATCTGAAAACTTTCAATACTTCTGTAACTCCAAAAATTCTGAAAAAATTAGGACAGCGTGGGAAATTTGTATATCAATCTTGTGTACGAAAATCAGGATTTTATCACGCTTCTGAAAAAAATTGTTTTACTAGACGCAAAAGTTTCTGTTTTTCAACAAGATCAAATCAACTATCACCCAGCATGATCCCAAAGGCTTTGCTTGGCACAAACACTAATTAAAACATAAAACACAATCATAACAGTAGCATAATTGTTCAAACACTCAAGAACAGAAAGAAAAAGACAAAAAATTGTATTCATTGGGTTGCCCCCCAACAAGCACTATTGTGTTATGCCCCTAGGTAGGCATAATGCAAGGATCTAAGTATTGTCATGTTTATTTATAGATCCATAAGATTCCCTCATGATTGATTCATATGGTGGCTTAATTCTTGTTCTAGGTAAGTGTTCCATACCCATCCTTAGTGGAAACTGAAATTTAATATTGCCTTCTTTCATGTCAATCACTACACCAATGTTATGTAAAAACGGTCTACCAAGTCTAATTGGACAAGACGGATTGCAATCAATATCAAGAACAATAAAATCTATGGGCACATAATTCTATTTTCAAGAATAAGAACATCATTAATTCTTCCCATAGGCTTTTCAATAGTAGAATCCGCCAAGTGCAAATTTAAAGAACACTCTTCAATATCGGTAAGACCAAGCACATCACATAAAGATTCTGGAATTGTAGAAACACTAGCACCCAAGTCACATAAAGCAAAACACTCATAATTTTTAATCTTGACTTTGATAGTAGGTTCCCATTCATCCTATAATTTTCTAGGAATTGAAATCTCTAATTCCAACTTTTCTTCCAAAGCTTTTATCATAGCATCAACAATATGTTTAGTAAAGCTTTATTTTGTTCATAAGCATGGGGTGAATTTATCATGGATTGCAACAAAGAAATACAATCAATCAAAGAACAATTATCATAATTAAAGTCTTTTTAATCCAAAAGAGTGGGCACATCACTAGTTAAAGTTCTGACCTCTCCAAACCCACTTTTATCAATTTTCTCAACAAGATTTTCACCCTCCAAATTATCGCGACGCCTTCTAACTAAAGTTGACTATTTTTCAGTCCCTTTATCATCAATTTTAATTTTACTAAACAAAGAATCAATAGAAGAAACACCAATCATTTTAAGATCTTCATCATTCTTATGAAAGCAATCACTAGAAAACGATTTTTCTAAAAATTATCTTTTAGCTCTAAGCATAGCGGTTCTTTTCTTACTTTCATCCATAGAAACATATAAAGCTTTAATTGATTCTTCAACATTAGGCACAAAATTTTTCATATTGAGATTTTCTACATCATGAGAAATTCTATCAATGCTTCTAGATATATCATCAATCGTATTCAACTTTTCTTCTATCGTATTATTGAAAACTTTTTGAGCATTGATAATTTCTTTAAGATTATTCTCAAGATCAGAGGTGTTACTATTATTATTATAAGAAGTATTAACATAGGAATTACCATAATTATTAGAGGAATTACTAGGAAAAGGCCTAGGATCAAAATTACCTCTATAACCATTGTTATGAAAATTATTTTGAGAGACAAAATTCACATCTACGGCATCACTATTTTGTTCAATCAAAGTAGACAAAGGCACATCATTAAGATCAACAGGAGCACTTTTATTAGAAACCAACTTCATAAGAGCATCAACTTTTTCACTCAAAGGATTTATTTCCTCAACTGAATTAACATTTTTACTAGTAGGTGCTTTTTTTGAATATTTACTGTGAGGCAAAGCCCCACAGCCCCTAGTAGGTGCTCTTTCAGTATGTCATTGTGAATAATTTGCCATAATATTGTCTAACAATTTAGTAGATTCACCCAAAGTAATTTCCATAAAATTACCACCCGCGGCGGAATCTAAAGGATTTCTAGAAACAAAATTCAATCCCACGTAAAAAAATTGTATGATCATCCAAAGATTTAGACCATGAGTAGGACAATTTCTTCGCATCAATTTCATTCTTTCCCAAGATTGCACAACATGTTCATGCTCAAGTTTCTTAAAATTCATGATTTGTGTCCTAAGGGAAATAATTTTTGCGGGCGGAAAATACTTAGTAATAAAAGCATCTTTGCACTTATCCTAAGAACCGATACTATTGCGAGGCAAAGAAGAAAACCAATTTTTTGCAAAGTATCGCAAAGAAAACGGGAATAATTTCAACTTCACAATATCATTGTCCACATCTTTTTTCTTTTGCATATCGCATAATTCCACGAATGTGTTAAGATGGGACGCGGCATCCTCATTAGGAGTACCGGAAAATAGATCTTCCATAACAAGATTCAACAAAGCGGCATTAATATCACAAGATTTCGCACTAGTGGCAGGGGGAGCAATCGGAGTGCTAATAAAATCATTATTATTAGTGTTGGAAAAATCACACAACTTGGTATTTTCTTGAGACATCGCAACTACGCAAACAAGATTGCACACATAAACAGATCTGATGAGAAAACAGGGAACGAAAAAGAGGGTGAATAAAATGGCAATTTGTTGTGAAGCGGGGGAGATGAAAACGAGAGACAAATGACAAATAATGTAAATTGTAAGGAGATGAGATTTGTGATTAGGAACCTGATAGATGTTGATGATGTCTCCCTGGCAACGGCGCCAGAAACTCCTTTTGATGCGGCTTGAACTACGTCGGTATTTCTCCAAAGAGGAAGGGATTATGCAGCACAGCTACGATAGGTATTTCCCTCATTGACGAGACCAAGGTTATCGAACAAGTAGGAGAACCATGCAACACTATGTAAACGGTACCTGCACACAAAGAACAAATACTTGCAACTCGACGTAAAAGAGGGGTTGTCAATCCTTCCCGGGTAAAAAGATAGATAAAATTGTAGTAGATTAGATAAATAGATCTCGCGGGAACGCGAGATAAAATAAACATACAAAAAAATTCAGCAACGTATTTTTGGGTTTTTAGATTAATAGATCTGAAAATAAAAGCGAATAAAAATAGATCTCGAAGGCAAATATGATAAAGAAGAGACCCGGGGGCCGTAGATTTCACTAGTGGCTTCTCTCGAGAAAAATAGCATGCGGTGGGTAAACAAATTACTATTGGGCAATTGATAGAACTTCAAATAATTATGACGATATCCAGGCAATGGTCATTATATATGCATCACGTCCAATATTAGTAGACCAACTCCTGCCTGCATCTACTACTATTACTCCACACATCGACCGCTATCCAGCATGCATCTAGTGTATTCAGTTCATGGAGAAACAGAGTAATGCAATAAGAATGATGACATGATGTAGACAAGATCTATTCATGTAGGAATAGACCCCGTCTTGTTATCCTTAATACCAATGATACATATGTGTCATTTCCCATTGTGTCACTGGGATTGAGCACCGTAAGATCGAACCCATCACAAAGCACCTCTTCCCATGGCAAGAAAAATCAATCTAGTCGGCCTAACTAAACCAAAGATTCAAAGAAGAAATACGAGGCTATAAGTAATCATGCATATAAGAGATCAAAACTCAAATAACTTTCATGGATAAAAATAGATCTGACCATAAACTCAAAGTTCATCGGATCCCAACAAACACACCGCAAAAAGAGTTACATCGAATAGATCTCCAAGAGACCATTGTATTGAGAATCAAAAGAGAGAGAGGAAGCCATCTGGGTACTAACTACAGACCCGTAGGTCTACAATGAACTAATCACACATCATCGGGGAGGCACCAATGAGGATGATGAACCCCTCCATGATGGTGTCTATATTGGATCTGTGGTTTCTGGAACTTGCGGCGACTGGAATTGTGTTTCGTCGATTCCCTAGGGTTTTTGGAATATTGGGGTATTTATAGAGCAAAGAGGCGGTGCTGGAGGCCAGCGAGGTGGTGGCACAACCCAACAGGCCGCGCCTGGGCCCCCAAGCGTGCCCAGGTGGGTTGTGCCCCCCCTCGAGGCACCTCTCTTGTACTTCTTTGACCCATCCTGTGTCTTCTGGCCCAGAAAAATTCTCCAAAAAGTTTCGCTTCATTTGGACTCCGTTTGGTATTGATTTTCTGTGAAGTAAAAAACAAGCAAAAAACAGCAACTGGCACTGGGCACTATGTCAATAGGTTAGTCCCACAAAAATGATATAAAGTTGCTATAAAATGATTGTAAAACATCCAAGAATGATAATATAACAACATGGAACAATCAAAAATTATAGATACATTGGAGACTTATCAATAATCTCCCTGCGAGGCAGCGAAGGTTATCATAGAAGATAAAGCTAACAAGAGTGACCCCTACAAATTGCTGAAGATTAAGCCATTGGTTCGGTGTCTGTTCGAAGCAAATGACTGCGTTCGAGGAAGAATGAAGACAAAGCGAAGACGCAACATTTATTTCGTTGTTCTTCTTATTTCATTGAGTCATAGGACCACCGTACTATTAAGAGGGGTATAGAATTTCGAAGCTTTGATTCCCTGATGCTAAACCCAAACCTATGAAAGCTGTGAGAGAAATCTCTTTGTGCTCCGAAAAAATACTTGCCAGCAAGAGACTGTGATCTTCTTCGTGCGAGATATTTGCCTCGCAACGAGGAGTTAGCATTACTTGTTCCTCAAGTAATGTTACCGTTGCTCCAAAAACTGACCGTTGAGAATGTGTTAGTTGGCCATTGGCTGCACCTAGTGTCCAAAATGGTCATTTCCCATCTGGGAAGGCTACGGCTATAAATAGCCACCCCGCGCCGGCTTTGTCCGGTGGCTGCTCCATTTGATTCTGAGAAGATTGTTGAGCAACCCCCTCTCTGAGCTATTTGAGTTTAAAATCCACGGAGAGAAAAACCCTAGAGCTGAAGAATTAGATAGTGGTTCGGCATCACTAGAATCTAAGTTTTGTACGCTCCACCTATTACTCTTGAGAGCTGCAAACTCTCTAGACGGTTAGGTGTCAAATTCTTCAGAGACCAAGAGTCATTATGTTGGAGAACGTAGTAATTTCAAAAATTTCCTACGCACATGCAAGATCATGGTGATGCATAGCAACGAGAGGGGAGAGTGTTGTCCACGTACCCTCGTAGACCGACAGCGGAAGCGTTATCACAACGCGGTTGATGTAGTCGTACGTCTTCACGATCCGACCGATCAAGTACCGAACGTACGGCACCTCCGAGTTCTACACACGTTCAGCTCGATGACGTCCCTCGAACTCCGATCCAGCCGAGTATTGAGGGAGAGTTTCGTCAGCACGACGGCGTGGTGACGATGATGATGTTCCACCGACGCAGGGCTTCGCCTAAGCTCCGCAACGGTATTATCAAGGTGTAATTTGGTGGAGGGGGGCACCGCACACGGCTAAGAGATCTCAAGGATCAATTGTTGTGTCTATGGGGTGCCCCCCTGCCCCCGTATATAAAGGAGCAAGGAGGAGGCAGCCGACCAAGGGAGAGGCGCGCCAAAGGGGGGAGTCCTACTCCCACCGGGAGTAGGACTCCTCCTTTCCATGTGGGAGTAGGAGAAGGGAAGGGGGAAGGAGAAAGAAGGAAGGGGGCGCCCCCCTCCCTAGTCCAATTCGGACTAGCCCATGGGGAGGGGTGCGGCCACCCTTTGGGGTCTTTCTCTCCTTTCCCGTATGGCCCATTAAGGCCCAATATGAATTCCCGTAACTCTCCGGTACTCCGAAAAATACCCGAATCACTCGGAACCTTTCCGAAGTCCAAATATAGTCGTCCAATATATCGATCTTTACGTCTCGACCATTTCAAGACTCCTCGTCATGTCCCCGATCTCATCCGAGACTACAAACTCCTTCGGTACATCAACATACATAAACTCATAATAAAACTGTCATCGTAACTTTAAGCGTGCGGACCCTTCGGGTTCGAGAACTATGTAGACATGACCGAGACACCTCTCCGGTCAATAACCAATAGCGGGACCTGGATGCCCATATTGGCTCCCACATATTCTACGAAGATCTTTATCGGTCAGACCGCATAACAACATACGTTGTTCCCTTTGTCATCGGTATGTTACTTGCCCGAGATTCGATCGTCGGTATCTCGATACCTAGTTCAATCTCGTTACCGGCAAGTCTCTTTACTCGTTCCGTAATACATCATCCCGTAACTAACTCATTAGTCACAATGCTTGCAAGGCTTATAGTGATGTGCATTACCGAGTGGGCCCAGAGATACCTCTCCGACAATCGGAGTGACAAATCCTAATCTCGAAATACGCCAACCCAACAAGTACCTTTGGAGACACCTGTAGAGCACCTTTATAATCACCCAGTTACGTTGTGACGTTTGGTAGCACACAAAGTGTTCCTCCGATAAACGGGAGTTGCATAATCTCATAGTCATAGGAACATGTATAAGTCATGAAGAAAGCAATAGCAACATACTAAACAATCGGGTGCTAAGCTAACGTAATGGGTCATGTCAATCACGTCATTCTCCTAATGAGGTGATCCCGTTAATCAAATGACAACTCATGTCTATGGCTAGGAAACATAACCATCTTTGATTAACGAGCTAGTCAAGTAGAGGCATACTAGTGACACTCTGTTTGTCTATGTATTCACACATGTATTATGTTTCCGGTTAATACAATTCTAGCATGAATAATAAACATTTATCATGATATAAGGAAATATATAATACTTTATTATCGAGCACCACCGGTTACCTCTGTTACTCAAGTTTACCTTTGATGCATTTTATTCATGTATTTTACTTTGATGCATGCTTTAGTTTCCCTTCAGTCACATGTTGTAGTTCTTCTTAGTTTGTTTGTTGTTTATTCCACTGCTGTGTTTTGAGAGATTTGAGTTTTCCGAATAAAATTTAAAACTCCCATTCACCCCCTGGTAGACATACTTCGTTCCTACAATATTTTCACAAGCGAGATATTTATTTTGAACACAAACCGTTTCAAGGGTCCTAAAGGCTTCAATTTCAGTAGGGGTAAGGTAATCGTAGTATGGTTGAAGGATATCCTCTTCTTCCTCTGCTGGCACGACCTGCCCTACTACTGGGGCCTGCTCTCCCATAGCTTCCTTGCAATTGTCCCCCTTGATGGCTTCCCTTGGTTCCTCTATCTTTAGTTCTATCTTCATCAACCAAGCACCCTCTTCTACATTGTTGGAGGAGGGAGAAGACATGATGCCTGGCTTGACAGATCTGGCAGAAAAATAGCACGAAACAAGAATAGAAGATTTCTCCGTGATACGATGGTCAATACGTTCGGGGGGTATATAAAGATTTTGATCTTGGGAAACAAGCAAAACGGAAGGAAAATGGAGTCGGGAAGGTTCACGAGGTGGGCACAACCCACCTAGGCGTGCCCTGGTGTCTTGTGTCCTCCTCGGTTGCCTTCCTGGTTATTTCTTATTTTCCTAAATTTTGTAATATTCCAAAACCGAAGGAAAATAATTTTGTGGATTTTTCAGAGTCCGTTTACTTACCGTATCACGTACCTCCTCTTTTTCAGGGTTCTGGAGGGTTCCGAAAGGTCTTTTATGTGTTCCTCCGGTGTCATGATTTGAATAATATTGCTTTCAACATTAATAGGGGTACCTGAGATATAGTGTTTAATTCTTTGCCCATTGACCACCTTCGGGTTAGTACCTTCAGCATTATTAATTTTGATAGCTCCAGGGAGATAAACCTCTTCGATAATATATGGTCCTTCCCATTTGGAAATAAGTTTCCCTGCAAAGAATCTAAAATGAGAGTTGTACAAAAGAACATATTCACCAACTTTAGTTTTCCGCTTTTGGATCTTTTATCATGCCATCTTTTAACATTTTCTTTAAATAATTTGGCATTTTCATAAGCTTGGGTTCTCCATTCATCTAGCAAGCTAATATCAAATAACCCCTTTTTACCGACAAGTTTGAAGTCATAGTTAAGTTCTTTAACTGCCCAATATGCTTTATGTTCTAACTCAAGAGGCAAATGACAAGATTTTTCACAAACCATTTTATAAGGAGACATACCCATGGGATTTTTATAAGCTGTTTTGTAGGCCCAAAGTGCATCATCCAATTTCTTAGACCCATTCTTTCGGGACCTAATGACAATTTTTTGTAATATTAGTTTTATTTCTCTATTGCTAAGTTCAACTTGACCACTAGATTGAGGATGATAGGGTGATACAATTCTATGGTTAACCTCATATTTAGCAAGCATTTTACAGAAAGCACCATGAATAAAGTGTGAACCACCATCAGTCATCAAATATCTAGGGACTCCAAACCTAGGGAAAATAACTTCTTTAAGCATTTTAATGGAAGTGTTATGATCAGCACTACTAGTTGGAATAACTTCTACCCACTTAGTAACGTAATCGATAGCAACCAAAATATGAGTATACTCATTAGAGGAAGGAAAAGGTCCCATATACTCAAAACCCCAAACATCAAATGGTTCAACAGCAAGTGAATAATTCATAGGCATTTCCTGACGCTTACCGATATTACCAATTCTTTGACATTCATCACAAGATAAATCAAACTTACGAGCATCCTTGAAGAGAGTAGGCCAATAAAAACTAGATTGCAATACCTTATGAGCAGTTCTATCTCCTGCATGATGTCCCCCATAAGCTTCGGAGTGACATTTCCGTAGGATTTGTTCCTATTCATGCTCAGGTACACAATGTCTAATAATACCATCTACTCCTTCTTTGTAAATATGTGGGTCATCCCAAAAGAAATGTCTTAAATCATAGAAGAATTTTTTCTTTTGTTGGTATGTGAAACTAGGTGGTATATATTTAGCAACAATGTAATTAGCATAGTCAGCATACCAAGGAGTGTCACGAGAAACATTTATTGCAGCTAGTTATTCATCAGGGAAGCTATCATCAATAGGTAGTGGGTCATCAAGAATATTTTCTAACCTAGTCAAGTTATCAGCTACGCGGTTCTCAGCTCCTTTTCTATTAGTAATATGTAAATCAAACTCTTGTAGGAAAAGAACCCACCTAATAAGTCTAGGTTTAGCATCTTTCTTTTCCATAAGATATTTTATAACAACATGATCGGTGTCATGGTGGGCGCACTGTAGATGCCAAAGGATGGCCAAAGAGAGGAGGAGGCTCGAGGGCACCGGTGGGCTCCAGAGGCGAGGTCGGCCTGAGCGAGCGAGGGACGCAAGACATACCCAGGTTAGGGGCTCTCCGGAGAGATAACACCCCTAGTCCTGCCGAGTGTGGTTTATATGTATCAGTACAGAGTTGCTCCTAGAGCTGTTTGGAGGAAGGAGGAAGGCAGACCAAGGCTTAGGCTGCTTCCTTCCCTGGTGTGTGTGTGTGTGTGTGTTCTACGGGTGGATCGGTTATGCGTCTGTCCGTATTCATGAGGGCTCCTGGGGGTTTTATAGGTCAACCCCCAGGGTTACAATGGTAAAGATATGAGGCCGTGGGGCCGGGTTGTCATTGTCCGGGAAGCTGGTGCTGGGACCCACCGGGTGTCAGGGCATGCCGGGTTCTCCGGGCACGGGCCCCGTGTGCCAGGAAGCACTGTTCTCTGTCTTGTCGATCGTCACAGAGCGGCCGGGTCGAGTCCGCTACAGTGGTGTACCGCTCGCCGGCTGCTGGCGTCAGCAGTGACGATGGGTGCGCTGTAGCCACGCCGGCCTCAGTCAGCGGGGTAGGTGGGTGATACGTCTCCAACGTATCTACTTTTCCAAACTCTTTTACCCTTGTTTTGGACTCTAACTTGCATGATTTGAATGGAACTAACCCGGACTGATGCTGTTTTCAGCAGAATTGCCATGGTGTTATTTTTGTGCAGAATAAAAAGATCTCGGAATGACCTAAAAATCAATGGAGATAACTTTTGTAATCAATAAAAAATATTGGCAAAAGAATCAATAGCAGGGGGCCCACACCCAAGCCACAAGGGTGGGCGGCGCGCCCACCCCCTGGGGCGCGCCCTCTGACCTTGTGGGCCCCCTAGACCTCCACCGACCTCAACTCCAACTCCATATATTCACTTTCAGGGAGAAAAAAATCAAGGAGAAGTATTCATCACGTTTTACGATTCGAAGCCGCCGCCAAGCCCTGTTCTTCCTCGGGAGGGCAGATCTGGAGTCCGTTTTGGGCTCCGGAGAGGGGAATCCGTCGCCATCGTCATCATCAACCATCCTCCATCACCAATTTCATGATGCTCACCATGGTGCGTGAGTAATTCCATCATAGGCTTGCTGGACCGTGATGAGTTGGACGAGATTTACCATGTAATCGAGTTAGTTTTGTTAGGGTTTGATCCCTAGTATGCACTATGTTCTAAGATTGATGTTGCCATGACTTTGCTATGCTTAATGCTTGTCACTAGGGCCCGAGTGCCATGAATTCAGATCTGAACCCTTTATGTTTTCATGAATATATTTGTGTTCTTGATCCGATATTGCAAGTTATAGTCACCTACTACGTGTTATGATCCGGCAACTGATAACCTACAAGTATAGGGGATCGCAACAGTTTTCGAGGGTAGAGTATTCAACCCAAATTTATAGATTCGACACAAGGGGAGCCAAAGAATATGTGAAGGTATTAGCAGCTGAGTTGTCAATTCAACCACACCTGGAGATTAATTATCTGCAGCAAAATGATTAGTAGCAAAGTAGTTTGATAGTTTTGATAATAGTAACAAGACTAACGGTAATGGTAACAATGATAGAAGTAATTTTGTAGCAAGTGTAACAGTGATGATAACAGTAGTAACTTAGCAAGAACAATATAAGATAAATTCGTAGGCATTGGATCGGTGACTTGTTGGATGATATTCACCATGAGACAGTTATAACCTAGGGCGATACAACACTAGCTCCAGTTCGTCAATATAATGTAGGCATGTATTCCGTAAATAGTCATACATGCTTATGGAAAGAACTTGCATGACATCTTTTGTCCTACCCTCCCGTGGCAGCGGGGTCCATATTGGAAACTAAGGGATATTAAGGCCTCCTTTCAATAGAGAACCGGAACAAAGCATTAACACATAGTGAATACATGAACTTCTCAAACTATGGTCATCACCAGGAGTGATCCCGACTATTGTCGCTCCGGGGTTGCCGGATCATAACACGTGGTAGGTGACTATAACTTGCAAGATCGTATCTAAAACATGGATATAATTGTGATAACATAAACGGTTCAGATCTGAGTTCATGGCACCCGGGCCCAAAGTGACAAGCATTAAGCATGGCAAAGTCATAGCAACATCAATCTTAGAACATAGTGGATACTAGGGATCAAGCCCTAACAAAACTAACTCGATCACATGATGAATCTCATCCAACTCCTCACCGACCAGCGAGCCTACGAAGGAATTACTCACTCCCGGTGGGGAGCATCATGGAATTGGCGATGGATAAGGGTTGGTGATGATGAAGAATGAAGATCCCCCTCTCTGGAGCCCCAAACGGACTCGAGATCTGGCCTCCCCATGAAGAACAGGAGGTGACGGCGGCTCCGTCTCGTGGATCGCGATAATTCTTTCTCCCTAGTTTTTTGCTGGAAAAATAGGATTTTATAGTGTCGGTTTCAGGGTCTGCGGGGCCACCAGGTGGGGACAACCCACCTGGGTGCGCCAGGAGGGGGGCGCCCTGGTGGTTTGTGCCCACCCAGGTGCCCCCCTCTGGTGTGTCTTGGCTCCAGAAATTCTCTTTATTGACATAAAAATTCCTCGCAAAGTTTCGTTCCATTCCGAGAACTTTTATTTCTACACAAAAACAACACCATGGTAGTTCTGCTGAAAACAGCGTCAGCCCGGGGTTAGTTTCATTCAAAATGTGCAAATTAGAGTCCAAAACAAGAGGAAAAGCATTAGGAAAAGTAGATACGTTGGAGACGTATCAGCAACCCCGGAGTGACAATAGTCGGGACCACTCCCGGTGATGGCCGTAGTTTGAGGAGTTCATGTATTCACTAAGTGCTAATGCTTTGGTCTGGTACTCTATTAAAAGGAGGCCTTAATATCCCATAGTTTCCAATAGGACCCAGCTACCACGGGAGGGTAGGACAAAACATGCCATGCAAGTTCTTTTCCATAACCACGTATGACTATATTCGGAATACATGCCTACATTATATTGACGAACTGGAGCTAGTTCTGTGTCACCCTATGTTATAACCGTTTCATGATGAATGCCATCCGACATAATTATCCATCATTAATCCATTGCCTACGAGATTTTCACATATTGATCTTTGCTAAGTTACTTCTCCATTGCCACTGTTACATTTGCTACAATACTGCTCCTATTACTTTTGCCACCGTTACCGCTACTTCCATACTACTTTGCTACTAAATACTTTCCTGCAGATATTAAGTCTTTCAGGTGTGGTTGAATTGACAACTCAGCTGGTAATACTCAAGAATATTCTTTGGCTCCCCTTGTGTCGAATCAATAAATTTGGGTTGAATACTCTACCCTCGAAAATGGTTGCGATCCCCTATACTTGCGGGTTATCAGTGGGGCACTGTTGCCACGCCTTTGCCGGTCAGAGGAGTTGGTGGGGCACTGTTGCCATGCTCATCCCCATAATGGAGACTCGTCCCATCGTATGCCTTGGATGGGATGGGAGCTGACCCGTGGCTGGGTTGAGCAACATGCAACTTGGGAGCTGGCTTGCTGGAGAAGTCTCGATTTGCCGGGTTCGGCCGGCTTGCACCAGCCAGCAGGGCTGGGTTGCCATCTTGGTTGGGTCAAAGATCTCGGCCAGGTTGGGGGACTTGGCCGAGTTGAGGAATCCGGCCAAGTGTGAGCCGGATTGAGGGGCGATGCCGGCCCCGATGTTTTTGAAAAGGATCCGGGTTCCGTTGCCTGCCTGGGATTCATCCCCCTGACAGTAGTCCCCGAAGCTGTGAATGTCCGTCGGCTTCGAATAGGAGGGCCTTCGCAGTTTCCCCATGAGAGGGCAGCCGATGGCGAAGTTTGCGACCGCCGGGTCCGGCAACACCCACTGTGTGCCGACTTCTGGAAGCCGGATCGTGGCATCCCATCGTCGGCAGGAA
Source organism: Triticum aestivum (assembly GCF_018294505.1). Classification (NCBI taxonomy): domain Eukaryota; kingdom Viridiplantae; phylum Streptophyta; class Magnoliopsida; order Poales; family Poaceae; genus Triticum; species Triticum aestivum. Next base: position 85,835,672 of record NC_057805.1, read on the forward strand.
ACCGAGGAGTCCATCAAATCTTGAAGCAATCTCTTGGGCTCGACGCGGGTGCCACGTGGCGCTCTGGAGCTGAAGGGGCCTGATAGGCCACGCGCGCGACGGGCAGGGCGAGGGACTGGGGCCCGCCACTGTGCGCCCTCGGCCCACGCGCGTGGATTTATTGCGGCGTCTGCTGGTCGGTTGCCATTCTCGAGGCAGTTATTGCGTGTGGTACATGCACACTTATTGCGGGGAAGTGGGAGGGGTGGGCGCAAACGATCCCACTTCCCCATGTTCGAGCAGTGGCTTATAAATTGGGGGGAGGGAGCAGCGGAGATCATTCTCACTCGTGCTCCCCATCTTTTTCCTTCTCCTTTTGCTCTTGCGACCGCCGCACGCTGCCATGCTCCGCCGCTTTCGAGCAAGTCTTCACTGCCATTCTCTTCTTGCCTTTTCGGCTCCGTCCTGCACCGTCGATGGCGCTGCCATCGGGTTCATGGATGAGTTCCTCCATCACCGATGAAGACATCACGTACTTGCGGGACACGAGGGGCATGCCGAGGGAGACGGATGTGGTCGTGCGCCTGCTGGGCGCCGAGCAAGAGCCGCGGCCAGAGGGCACCGAGCGCCTGGTCTTCTACATGCACTTCAAGAGTGGGTTCGGCCTCCCCGCGAGCAGCTTCTTCAGCTCATTCCTGGAGTTCTTCGATCTCCTGCCGCATCATCTGGGCGCGAACGCCGTCTTGCAACTCTTAGGGTTTTTCACCCTATGCGAGGGGTACCTGGGGGTCGAGCCCACGATCGACCTCTGGGTGCGCCTCTTCTTCTTGAAGCAGCAGGGACCGGGTGCCGGGGGGATGTCCGCCTGTGGGGCCGCCGTTGTCTCGCCGTGGACGCGCAGGGGCTGCCCCAAGATGCCGTTGGAGGATTCTGCCAAGAAGTGGTAGAATTCCTTCTTCTACGTCTAAATCCTCGGTGCACACCTCATCAACTTGCCGCCCTTCGTCGACGCGATGCCGTAGGGGAAACCCAATTGGAACTACTTCCCCAAGAACCCGTCGTAGGAGGTGCTCAACCTATGCCAGCGGGTGGCAGAGATGAAGGCGCGGGAGGGGCTCACTGGCATGGACCTCATAGCCGCCTTCATCATGCGCCGGGTGCTGCCGCTGTAGCGCCGCACCCACATCATCGGTCAGATGACCGGTCTTCAAGATCCCAGCAGGATGTCACCCCTGTGCCTGTCGGCGGAGAAGATCGCCCGTCGGGTCAACGATATCTCCAAGGCCGCACTGAAGGAGGAGTGGCGATTTGGGAAGCCTCCCTGCAGCCAGGCGAACCCGGCGCCGACGGTGAGTCCTTGGTCCTTATATTTTCCTGCTTCTCATCTTCGTCTCCGTCCCGACGCGACGAGGGAGGTGCTGTTGAATGCCATCCGGCATCCGTATGACGGGGCAACGACGCAGGTGGTGCGCTGGCTCGGAGGAGGCGGTGGTGCTGGTCGAGGACCCGGAGGAGGCCGACGCCGAAGCCAGCGAGATGCGCCGCACGGTAAGCTTTCGTGTTTTGATTTCTTGAGATGCCGGCAGAAAGGTGGGGCGAGGTTGTTGAGGCGAGTTGATGATGCAGCGGCGCCGAGTGGAGGAGGCGGCGATGCCGCCGGAGCCGGGTCGTCTCGTGGGGCAGCAGCAGCAAGCCGGCCGCACGGAAAGCGGGACGTGGCGCCCCGAAAGCCGGCCGCGAAGCCCACGGCGAACTCCGCGGCCGGTACCAAGCCGCCCGCCAAGAGGAGGCGCCGCGCTCCGCAGGAGGTGCCGGCGAGGCCAACTGTCCCGCTGGTGGTTGGGTAAGTTTTTTCTTTGTTGACTTCTGGCGAGCCGCCGAACGGCTTCTTCTTGTCCTTGCTTGCTTATTCTGTTGTGCTTCAGGTCCCTGTTGTCACTGGCGTTGGCGGCGAAGGAAGCTGCGTCCAACGGTCGCGCCGTGTTCCGGAGGACCCGGTCCATTGTCATCGACCGGGACGAGGAGATGGCCGATCCAGACCTCGGCCTGGACCCGGCCGACATCGAGGGTCTGGCCTGGCGGGACCGGAACAGGGCCGAGGCGGACATGGAGGTGGCGTCGGTCTAGGCTTGGGCCAGGGCCGCAGCAGCGTGGGGGCGGGCCGGCATGGCCCGAGATGCCGGCGGGCATGGAGCTGGCAGCGATGGTCTATATGCTGCCATCGAAGGGGGAGCGCGGCCAGGACGGCCGTGCGGAGGTGGTGGTGCTCGACCGGGAGGTCGTGGAGATTGGGGACGACACCCCGCCGCGGACCGACGTGGTCGAGCGGGTGGAGGTCGAGGGAGGAGGCGGTGATGCCGCCTTGGAGGAGGCACCGCGGGCAGCGCCGGATGGGGCGCCTCAGACGCCAACGGGTGGGGCGCCGCAGGATGTGGCGCCGCAGACGACTCTAGCCGCCGTGCCGGAGAGGACGCCGGCCGTGGAGGAGGCGGTGAGCGGAAGTATGCTCTGGTGTTCAGGCCAGGGAGCTACCAGGCCGCCGGGTCGTAGCCAGCTCGGGCTGGGCCCAGCGAGGTCTTCTTCAGGCCCCTGACGCAGGAGGCGGCGGCGATGGCCGCCGTGAGCCAGCGTCTCCGTGGGCCTGCGAAGCGGTTCCAGGCCTTCGCCCAGGGCGAGACGGAGCGGGCGCGGGAGCTGGAACGCGCCGTGAAGGTAAGCTTTTCCCTTCATCTTCTGCTTTTCCTCTTGTGGCTAGTTAGTGGGGGCACGCTAGCGCACCCACTGGGTGTAACCCCCGAGATTCGGGCCAACTATGTAGTAGTTGGGTCGAATCTTAAACTGTTGTCTTATCTGATTCTCGTTCTTCATAGCAACTGGATGCCTACCGGGTCGGCATCTTTAACCGGCTCCTGGAGAAGCACCGACAGCTCAAGGTGCAGCTCGCCGCCAAGGAGGAGGCGCTCTGCGTCGCCGAAGGTAAATTTCTTGCGTGCTCTTTTAGTGGGGGCGCGCTAGTGCACCCACTGGGTGTAGCCCCCGAGATTCAGGCCAACTACGTAGTAGTTGGTCGAATCTTAAAGTAGTCTTTCTTCTTTTTCTGAATCTTTGTTGTGTAGCCGCTGCGGCCGAGGTGCCGACCTAGCGAACCCGGCTGATCCGAGACGGTTATCAGTACGACCTGGTCATCGCTGATGTGAGCTGGCTTCGAGCCGAGGTGGCGGAGCTGAAGGCGGAGGCAGTAGGGGCCCAGTGGGCGCTTGCCAAAGCCGGCCGGCTGCAGGAGCAGCTGGCCGGTGACAAGAGCCGGCTTCAGGCCAAAGGGGAGCGCCTCAAGGTGGAGGCGGCGGAGGCCCAGCGAGCCCTTGCTGAAGCCGGCCAGTAGCACAACAAGCTAGCCGACGACAAAGGCCAGCTTCAGGCCGAGGTGGAGCGCCTGAAGGTGGCGGCCGTCACAGCGGCGGAGGCCCACCAGACGGAGCTCCTTCATCGCAAGGAGGAGCACAAGAAGGCGGCCACTACCAAGGATGCCAAGCTGAAGGCGGCCGTCGCCAAGGTCGCCGATCTGGAGAAGGCGCTTCAGGACCGTGACCATGCCAGCACCAGGTAGCGGCACGGTATGTTGCTTGGAGCGCAGCACCTGGACGAGACCTTCGCCAGTAAGTGCTTTCTTTTGATTCTGCCGAGTTGAGAGGCCGGCTTTCTTTCCTTTTGTTGCTGACTTGTCTTGGTCTTCTTTTTGATAGGGCACTTCCTGGAGACGCACAGGGTGGCGGAGGAGGCCGTTCGTTTCCAGTGATCACCTCAGGGGATCGTGGGCTCCGGGACTGACCCGCAGGTCGCCTGGACCTTCTCGGAGATCATGACCGCCGCCGAAGCTCGTCTGCAAGTCTTGGGCGAGCAGATGGCGTGGCTCTCCGAGGCTGGCACGGGGATGACGGCGGCCCTCTGGCCTGGCGCCGTTACGCCAAACAGCTTCTCGCGGCTAGCGTCTGGTGGTTGGAGGCTGGACCAGCACGGCTTCACGCGTGGCGTGGCTCCGCAGCTCATGCCGGCGCTGAGATGGCGCCTAGGTTCGTGATGTCTTGGCATCCGGACCTGGCGCTGGATTGCCTAATGGGCCAGCCAGCCAGCGCGGAGCGCCAGTTGCAGGCGGAGGCTGGACGGATCACCGCTCGGGCTAGCTACATCATCGAGTTCTCGATTCATGATGAGTTCCAGCTGGAGCGAACGGACGATGGCGGAGTCGTTCCTCCTGATGACTTTGGCCTACTTCTGGATGATCCGGAGGGCAGCTCCGAGGAGTCGGGTCCTTACGAGGACGAGGACGCAGAGGTGGAAGACACTGGCGCCTCGGTGAACCAGGAGGCCACCGAGGGGGAGCCGGCAGTTGTGCAACCCGGCGCTGGAGCTATCTGAGGCTGAAGCCGCCCTAACTTATCTTTGCAATATTTTCTGTTAGGTCGCAGGTCCATCCACCCACTGGGGTATTTTGGGTGTAATGTAATGAACTCTGGCCTTGGGCCTGTTTTTTATTTGTGATGTAAATATTTCATGGATGTTTGCATTTTCGCTTTCTGTTTTTCGAGCCATTTTCTTGCTTGCCTCCCTTCTCGGGCTTCTCTCCCGTGAGTCGAACAGCCGGGATCCGGTCTGTGACAAGGAGTTCGGCCCTTGGAAGGAGAGTGCGGTACTTAGGCCCTTCAAACATTGAGCGCGAGCAAAACACCCACTGGGCCGGCTGGCGGCAACCGGCGAAGCCGGTTGGCGAGCAACCGGTCGCGTAGTAAGTTAAGGTGGCGGGGCCGGGTTGGCCAATCCGGCGGACCCAACTTAGTATTTCGTAATGTGTTGGTGCTTTGGCCTGTGTTTCTTGCCGGCCAACAGCCGAAGCCAGTTTTGTGGTGTAGGGCGAAGTGGAGGACCGCGGCAACCTGAACACGTCAAGATGTGCTAAGGAAGGCGGTGGGTGATGGTCAAGCCGGCCAGCTGATACGTCTCCAACGTATCTACTTTTTCGCACACTTTTCCTCTTGTTTTGGACTCTAATTTGCATGATTTGAATGAAACTAACCCTGGATTGACGCTATTTTCAGCAGAACTACCATGGTGTTGTTTTTGTGCAGAAGTAAAATTTCTTGGAATGAAACGAAACTTTGCGAGGATTTTTTATGGAATAAAAGAGGATTTTTTGAGCCAAGAACCACCAGAGAGGGGCCCCTGGGTGGGCACAACCGACCTGGCGCGCCCCCCTCTCCTAGCGCGCCCAGGTGGGTGGCCCCGCTGACGATCCCCCTGATACTATAAAATCACATATTTCTAGAAACATCAGCCAGAAAGATTATCGCATTCGACGAGATGGAGCTGCCGCCAAGCCCTATTCTTCCTCGGGAGGGCAGATCTGGAGTCCGTTTGGGGCTCCGGAGAGGGGGATCTTCGTTCTTCGTCATCACCAACCCATCTCCATCGCCAATTCCATGATGCTCCCCACCGGGAGTGAGTAATTCCTTCGTAGGATCGCTGGTCGGTGAGGAGTTGGATGAGATTCATCATGTAATCGAGTTAGTTTTGTTAGGGCCTGATACCTAGTATCCACTATGTTCTTAGATTGATGTTGCTATGACTTTGCTATGCTTAATGCTTGTCACTTTGGGCCCAGGTGCCATGAACTCAGATCTGAACCGTTTATGAATTCATCATTATATTCATGTTTTAGATCTGATCTTGCAAGTTATAGTCACCTACTACGTGTTATGATCCGACACCCCCGGAGTGACAACAACCGGGCCCACTCTCGGTGATGACCGTAGTTTGAGGAGTTCATGTATTCACTATGTGTTAATGCTTTGTTTCGGTTCTCTATTAAAAGGAGGCCTTAATATCCCTTAGTTTCCAATATGGACCCCACTGCCACAGGAGGGTAGGACAAAAGATGTCATGCAAGTTCTTTTAATAAAGCACGTATGACTATTTACGGAATACATGCCTACATTATATCGATGAACTGGAGGTAGTGTTGTCTCGCCCTAGGTTATAACTGTCACATGATGAATATCATCCAACAAGTCACCGATCCAATGCCTACGAATTTATTTATATTGATCTTGCTGCGTTACTATTGCTATATGATCACCCACAAGTATAGGGGATCTATCGTAGTCCTTTCGATAAGTAAGAGTGTCGAACCCAACGAGGAGCAGAAGGAAATGATAAGCGGTTTTCAGCAAGGTTTTCTCTGCAAGCACTGAAATTATAGGTAACAGATAGTTTTGTGATAAGATAATTTGTAACGAGTAACAAGTAACAAAAGTAAATAAAGTGCAGCAAGGTGGCCCAATCCTTTTTGTAGCAAAGTACAAGCCAGGACAAACTCTTATATAGAGAAAAGTGCCCCCGAGGACACATGGGAATTATCGTCAAGCTAGTTTTCATTACGCTCATATGATTCGCGTTCGTTACTTTGATAATTTGGTATGTGGGTGGACCGGTGCTTGGGTACTGCCCTTTCTTGGACAAGCATCCCACTTATGATTAACCCCTATTGCAAGCATCCGCAACTACAAAAGAAGTATTAAGGTAAACCTAACCATATCATGAAACATATGGATCCAAATCAGCCCCTTACGAAGCAACTCATAAACTAGGGTTTAAGCTTCTGTCACTCTAGCAACCCATCATCTACTTATTACTACCCAATGCCTTCCTCTAGGCCCAAACAATGGTGAAGTGTCATGTAGTCGACGTTCACATAACATCACTAGAGGAAAGACAACATACATCTCATCAAAATATCGAACGAATACCAAATTCACATGACTACTAATAGCAAGACTTCTCCCATGTCCTCAGGAACAAACGTAACTACTCACAAAGCATACTAATGTTCATAATAAGAGGAGTATTAATATGCATATAGGATCTGAACATATGATCTTCCACCAAATAAACCAACTAGCATGAACTACAAGGAGTAATCAACACTACTAGCAACCTACAAGTACCAATCTCAGACTTAGAGACAAGAATTGGATACAAGAGATGAACTAGGGTTTGAGAGGAGATGTTGCTGGTGAAGATGTTGATGGAGATTGGCCCCCTCCCGATGAGAGGAGCGTTGGTGATGACGATGGCGATGATTTCCTCCTCCCGGAGGGAAGTGTCCCCGGCAGAACAGCTCCGCCGGAGCCCTAGATTGGTTCCGCCAAGGTTCCGCCTCGTGACGGTGGAGTCTCGTCCCGAAAGCTTGCTTATGATTTTTTCTCGGACGAAAGACTTCATATAGCAGAAGATGGGCACCGGAGGGCCACCAGGGGGCCCATGAGGCAGGGGGCGCGCCCAGGGGGTAGGGCACGCCCCCACCCTCGTGCTCAGGGTGTGGGTCCCCTCTAGTATTTTCTTTGCTCAGTATTTTTTATTATTTCCAAAAATAACTTATGTGGAGTTTCAGGACTTTTGGAGTTGTGCAGAATAGGTCTCTAATATTTGCTACTTTTCCAGCCCAGAATTCCAGCTGCCAGCATTCTCCCTCTTCATGTAAACCTTGTAAAATAAGAGAGAATAGGCATAAGTATTGTGACATAATGTGTAATAACAGCCCATAATGCAATAAATATCGATATAAAAGCATGATGCAAAATGGACGTATCAACTCCCCCAAGCTTAGACCTCGCTTGTCCTCAAGCGGAAGCCGATAACGATAAATATGTCCACAACAGCAACATATGTAGAGGTGTCGATAAAATAAAATACGGACATGAGGGCATCATGATCATTCTTATAACAGCACCATATGTGGATATTGTCATATGATTTCTTATGCTCAAGTAATAATCTATTCACAACGTCAAGTATAAATCAGAAACTTCATTGAGAACCAACAAACTATAATCTCAGTCATTGAAGTAATTGCAATTTATCATAACATCGGAAAGAGTCTATGTCAGAGCTTTTCAGCAAGTCCACATACTCAACTATCATTTATTCTTTCACAATTGCTAACACTCATGCAATACTTGTGGTTACGGAGTTTTAATCGGACACAGAGAAAGATAGGGGCTTATAGTTTCGCCTCCCAACCTCTTACCTCAAGGGTAATGTCAACAATAATAGTTCATGCCAACTTACATCCAATTGGATATATGTATATGTGTGGTGTGTGTGTGTCTATATATATATATATATATATATATATATATATATATATATATATATATATATATATCAGGATCTTTCCAACACACTGTGCTTGCCAAAGGATAAAATGTAAAAAGGAAAGGTGAAAATCACCATGACTCTTGCATAGGGGTAAGAGATAAAAGTAAAAGATAGGCCCTTCGCAGTGGGAAGCAGAGGTTGTCATGCGCTTTTATGGTTGGATGCACAAAATCTCAATGCGAAAGAACATCACTTTATATTCCCACTTGTGATATGAACCTTTATTATGGAGTCTGTCGCTTTTATTTCTTCCACATCACAAGATCGTATAAAGCTTATTTCCTCCACACTAATCAATCATACATATTTAGAGAGCAATTTTCTTGCACCGGTGACAACTTACTTGAAGGATCTTACTCAATCCATAGGTACATATGGTGGACTCTCATGGCAAAACTGGGTTTAAGGTTATTTGGAAGCACAAGTAGTATCTCTACTTGGTGCAAAGAATTTGGTTAGCATGAGGGAGAAAGGCAAGCTCAACATGTTGGATGATCCATGACAATATACTTTATTTCAGATATAAGAAAACATAACCCATTATGTTGTCTTCCTTGTCCAACATCAACTCTTTAGCATGTCATATTTTAATGAGTGCTCACAATCATAAAAGATGTCCAAGATAGTGTATTTATATGTGAAACCCCTCTTTCTTTATTACTTCCTATTAATTGCAACGATGACCAAGGCTATGTTTGTCAACTCTCAACAACTTTTAATCATCATACTCTTTCTATGTGAAGTCATTACTCTCGATAAGATCAATATGATCTCTTTTTATTTCTTTTTACTCTTACTCTTTTCTTTAATTCCCTCAAGATCATAGCAAAATAATCAAGCCCTTGACTCAACACTAATCTTTATTATATATCTCACGGACTCGATTACATAGAGGGATCATAAAGCAAAACTTAAAACTAGATCATACCAAAAACTTTATTCTACTAGATCAAGATATTACTAAAAGGATCGAACTAAGAAAAACGGTAAAGATAGGAGTGTGATTGTGATACGATACCGGGGCACCTCCCCCAAGCTTGGCAGTTGCCAAGGGGAGTGCCCATACCCATATGATTATATCTCCTTCTTCGGAGGTGATGGTGTGATATTCTTGGCGATGATACTCCTCAGGATACGATTCTCTTCCTCGAGCTTATTTAGTTGCTGCTTGAGATCCATTATCTCCTTACGGAGCTTACCCGTGATGGTTAAAGCTCCTTGCACCCACGGATGTTGCATAGCTGCAGGGGAACAAGTAACACTCTTTTTCATATTCTCATAAGAAAGAAATCTAACATTGGAAGGGATAACCAAGTTTGGAATAGCAGAGCTCTATAGTTCCCCCATCGTGAATCAAGCTCGGAAGCGGGAATTGACTTCTTGATCCTCCTCCATGGCATCTATCCTTTTCAAATCAGCCTCCATCTCTTCCTCCGTTGCTGGCCCAAAGTGGTCAGCATCGCTGTTTGTCCTAGATCTCGATGACGGACGAGACACTCGGCTCTCCCCGACTGACTCTTGAGAAGACATCTTGCTCTAATCTGCTACAGAAACAGCTCGAAACAAAAACAGAGGATATTTGCGTGGTAGAGGAGTCAAAACCTTCGGGAGATTATATAATGAATTTTTACCGACCAAAATACGTATCGTGCAAGAAAACGGAGTCCGGAGAGCACACGAGGTGCCCACGAGGCAGGGGGCGCGCCCTCCACCCTCGCGGAGGCCTCGTGTCCTTCCCGGACTGCTTCTTATTTTTTTTTCTAAATATTCCAAAATGGAGAAAAATTGCCAGTAGAACTGTTTTGGAGTCGGTTTACTTACCGTACCACATACCTATTCCTTTTCGGAGTCTGAAACGTTCTGGAAAGTGTCCCTTATGTATTCTTCTGGGGTTACGGTTTCAATAACATTAGTTTCAACATTTATAGGATTACCTGAGATGTAATGTTTGATTCTTTGACCGTTAACCACCTTCGGATTTGTGCCTTCGAAGTTGTTGATTTTTATGGCACCGGAACGGTAGACCTCCTCGGTAACGTAAGGGCCTTCCCATTTAGAGAGAAGTTTTCGCGCAAAAAATCTTAAATGAGAGTTGTATAATAATACATAATCACCTACATTAAATTCACGCTTTTGTATTCTTTTGTCGTGCCATCTTTTAACTTTTTCTTTAAACAGTTTGGCATTCTCATAGGCTTGGGTTCTCCATTCATCAAGTGAGCTAATGTCAAATAACCTCTTCTCACCGGCAAGTTTGAAATCATAATTGAGCTCTTCAATGGCCCAATATGCCTTATGTTCTAGTTCGAGAGGTAAGTGACATGCTTTTCCGTAAACCATTTTATACGGAGACATGCCCATAGGATTTTTATACGCAGTTCTATATGCCCATAATGCATCATCAAGTTTTTTGGACCAATTCTTTCTAGATCTATTAACAGTCTTTTGCAAAATTAATTTGAGCTCTCTGTTACTCAATTCTACTTGACCACTAGACTGTGGGTGATATGGAGATGCAATTCTATGATTAACATCATACTTAGCAAGCATTTTATGAAAAGCACCATGAATAAAATGTGAACCACCATCAGTCATTAAATATCTAGGGACTCCAAACCTCGAAAAATTAACTTCTTTAAGCATCTTAATAGAGGTGTTATGATCAGCACTACTAGTTGGAATAGCTTCTACGCACTTAGTAACGTAATCAACAGCAACTAAAATATGAGTATACCCATTTGAGGCAGGAAACGGTCCCATATAATCAAAGCCCCAAACATCAAATGGTTCTATAACAAGTGAATAATTCATAGGCATATCCTGACGTCTACTAATATTACCAATTCTTTGACATTCATCACAAGATAAGATGAACTTACGGGCATCCTTGAAGAGAGTAGGCCAATAAAAACCAGATTGTAATACCTTATGTGCAGTTCTATCTCCAGCATGGTGTCCTCCATAAGCCTCGGAGTGACACTTGCGTAGGATCTATTCTTGTTCATGCTCAGGTACACAACGTATAATGACACCATCTACTCCTTCTTTATAAAGATGTGGGTCATCCCAAAAGTAATGTCTCAAATCATAGAAAAACTTTTTCTTTTGCTGGTATGTGAAACTAGGTGGTATGAATTTAGCAACAATGTAATTAGCATAATCAGCATACCATGGAGCAGTACGAGAAGCATTTATGACATTTAATTGTTCATCCGGAAAGCTATCATCAATAGGTGGTGGGTCATCAAGAACATTTTCTAACCTAAACAACTTATCTGCAACGGGGTTCTGAGCTCCCTTTCTATCAATAATATGTAAATCAAATTCTTGTAACAAGAGAACCCATCTAATAAGTCTGGGTTTAGCATCTTTCTTTTCCATAAGATATTTAATAGCAGCATGATCAGTGTGAATAGTTACTTTGGAATCAACAATATAAGGTCTAAACTTATCACAAGCAAAGACAACTGCTAAGAATTCTTTTTCAATAGTAGCATAATTTCTCTGGGCATTGTCTAGAGTTTTACTAGCATATTGAATAACATTTATGTTCTTATCAACTCTTTTCCCTAGAACAGCACCTACAGCATAATCGCTAGCATCACACATAATTTCAAAGGGTAAATTCCAATCAGGTGGCTGAACGATAGGTGCAGAAATCAATGCTTTCTTAAGTATTTCAAATGCTTCCACGCAATCATCATCGAAGACAAAAGGAATATCTTTTTGTAAGAGATTAGTCAGAGGCCGAGAAATTTTTGAGAAGTCCTTAATGAACCTCCTATAAAAACCGGCATGACCAAGGAAACTTCTTATACCTTTGATGTCCTTGGGACATGGAATCTTTTCGATAGCATCAACTTTAGCTTTATCAACTTCAATACCTCTTTCAGAAATTTTATGCCCCAAGACAATACCTTCATTAACCATAAAGTGGCACTTTTCCCAATTCAAGACAAGATTAGTTTCTTCACATCTCTGCAAAACTCGATCAAGGTTGCTCAAGCAATCATCAAAAGAGGATCCATAAACGGAGAAATCGTCCATGAAAACCTCACAAATCTTTTCACAAAAGTCAGAGAATATCGCCATCATGCATCTTTGAAAGGTAGCAGGTGCATTACATAAACCAAAAGGCATACGTCTATAAGCAAAAGTACCGAAAGGGCAAGTAAAAGTGGTCTTAGCTTGATCATCAGCTGGCACAGGTATTTGAGAGAAACCAGAGTAACCATCTAGAAAGCAAAAATGTGTATGTTTGGATAATCTTTCTAGCATTTGATCGATAAAAGGTAAGGGGTAATGATCTTTTTTAGTAGCTTTATTTAATTTGTGGAAATCAATTACCATCCTATAACCTGTAATAATTCTTTGAGGAATCAATTCATCTTTATCATTGGGAACGACAGTAATGCCTCCCTTCTTAGGGACACAAGGGACGGGACTTACCCACTGACTATCAACAACGGGATAAATTATACCTGCCTCAAGGAGCTTTAGTATTTCCTTTCTTACCACTTCTTTCATCTTAGGATTCAGCCATCGTTGGTGATCAATAACTGGTTTGGCATCTTTCTCCAAATTTATTTTATGTTGGCATAGAGTGGGACTAATGCCCTTAAGATCATCAAGAGTATATCCAAAGCTGAGGACATTAAAAATTTACCTCCTATTGAATAAATACATGGGCTTAATACACCACCACTGCCTAAGGTGGTAGAGGTAAATTCTCTTATGAAGTTCAATGAAAACGATAATCCTCACAATATGCATCCTAGTCAATGCCTTTATGGGTTTGAGAACTACATTAGAAAACAAGATCACTTCAATGCAAATGTTATGAAACAATTGAAATATAATTTTGATATGATTGCTCGCTTGAGTGACTTGATATTTAGAATTTCAAATGATGTTAGAGGTGTTGGAAAACATGCTTCTATGGTACAAACTCAACTAGAACAAGTTGCTAAATCACAAAGAGAATTACTTGATGAAATGAGTAATAATATGCATGACTTTGCTGTTAGAGTTGCAACTAGAGGAGGTAAAATGACTCAGGAACCACTTTATCCTGAGGGACACCCAAAAAGAATTGAAAAAGACTCACAAAGAAACAACACCACTGCACCTAGTCCTTCTAAAAAGAAAAAGAAAAAGAAAAATGATAGGACTTTGCATGCTTCTAGTGAACCTGAAATAGAAAAACCTCCTGATAATGAGAATGAAACTTCTATCTCTGATGCTGAAACTCAATCTGGTAATGAACATCCACCTAATGATAATGATAATGATGATGTTCATGAAGATGCTCAACCAAATGATAAAGAACCAGATAATGATGTTGAGATAGAACCACCTGTTGATCTTGATAACCCACAACCTAAAAATAAAAGGTAAGATAAAAGAGACTTTGTTGCTAGAAAACACGGTAAAGAAAGAGAACCGTGGGTTCAAAAACCTATGCCTTTTCCACCCAAGTCAACTAAAAAGAATGATGATGAAGAATTTGAACGCTTTGCTGAAATGCTCAGGCCAGTCTTTTTGCGTACTCGCTTGACTGATATCTTGAAAATGCCTCCCTATGCAAAGTATATGAAAGACACCATCACAAATAAGAGAAAAAATCCAGAAGCTGAAATCTCCACTATGCTTGCTAATTATACTTTCAAAGATGGAGTGCCTAAAAAACTTGGAGATCCGGGAATACCAACTATACCTTGCTTTATCAAAAAGAATTATGTGAAAACTGCTTTGTGTGATTTAGGAGCTGGTGTTAGTGTTATGCATTTCTCTTTATATAAAAGACTTGACTTGAATAAACTCACACCTACTGAAATATCTTTGCAAATGGCTGACAAGTCAACTGCCATACCTATCGGTATTTGTGAGGATGTGCCCGTTGTTGTTGCTAATGTTACTATCTTGACTGACTTTGTTATACTTGAGATGCCCGAGGATGACAACATGTCGATTATCCTTGGTAGACCCTTCTTGAATACTGCAGGAGCTATTATTGATTACAATAAATGCAAGGTCACTTTTCATATTAATGGTAATGAGCATACGGTGCACTTTCCAAAGAAACAATTCCAAGTGAATGGTATTAATGTTATTGAAAAATCTCCGACAATCACTATTGGAAGTTTTCAAATACCTTTACCTACTGTCAAAAAGAAATATGAAATGCTTCTTGTTGGGGACATCCATATCCCCATTGAGGTAACTTAGTGATTTACGAAAGTTCTTCGGTTTCATGCTAATCGAAAGTGGTTGTTAATAAGACCTGATCAACCTTATAATGGATCATTTTTTAGCGGTATGAAGTTGATGAATTTAGTAAGCACTACTTTCTGTCCCTACTTTTTGTTTTCTGTTTTTATTAGCTAAATAAAATAAAATGCCATGTTTAGTCTGTTTTCTGAATTTCCCGTGCAATAAAAAAATGACCCAAAAATATAAGTGCTCAGAATGCCCTGAAAATTTTAAATGATTTTTTCATGAATATTTCTTAATTTTGGTGCAAATAATAGCAGAGGGAGGTGCACCAGGTGGGCACAACCCACCTGGGCGCGCCAGCACCCCTAGGCGTGCCCTGGTGGGTTGTGGTCCCCATGTGGGCCCCCTCACTTATCCCTTTAGCCCACATAATCACTTACCTCTAGCAAAAAATCTCAATTGCTCTCTCTCCCGTGTTCTTGAGCTCAAACCCGCGGATTTCGATCTCTTTGCTCGAAGCTCCGTTTTCGAAACTATTTCGGGGGATTGTTGCCTGGTATGTGACTCCACCATTTGTCCAATTAGTTTTTTTAGTGGTTTATACTTTGAATAATTAGCTACTCTTGCTGCTGCTGTAGATGTGCTTGCATGTTGAATTATTAGTGTTCTAAGTAGTTTGAATGCTTGCTATGGCCTCTATGTATCCCTATGAGTAGTTGGTATCAATTTTGTAAAGTTTTGTTGACAAATTTTTGTAACTCCAAAATTTTTATTTTCAGAAAATTGTACGCGGACATGATGAACCTATTTAGAAGGAGTTCTTCGAGGAGACGATCCTTGGGGTTATCCTCTAGTGACAGTTCTGCTCGCCGGTCTTATGTTCAACCTAGTGAAAGTTCCACGCGAGATGCCACCACCAAAACATGCTTATGGCCTTGCGATGAATATATGGTGCGCGTGAGCAATATGTTCACAATGCCGGTCTCGGTCCCTACCTTTCAGATAAGTGTGAACACGTCATCTTCTCACTGAATCATTTGTCAAAGGATTTAAATATTTTCCACGTGAGTCTAGGATGTCGTTTATGCTTTATGATAATCCATTTACTATTCCACTAGAGAACTTTGCTTACCATTGCAAACTTCCATTTCGGGGTTCGCTTGATGAGCCACCAAAGGCTGAGTATGAGTCCTTCTTGACTAGCCTTTGTTACGGTGAAAATAGAGGAGTGAGACAAGGAAGAATAAAGAGCATTCACTTTCCCACAATTCAGTACTTTGCATTATTTAACGGGAAATGCATAGTAGGCAAACAAGACTGTAGCATACTTTGTGCGCCAGACTTCAGCCTCATTCACACCGCTCTCACTGGTGAAAGGAATTATAACCTTGGAGCAATTGTTGCACGTAGATTTCAGCATAACGCCAAAAGTGGTTGGTTCTATGGTGGAATTTATGCCACACGTCTAGCACGAGGGCTGGGTGTTTCACCTTTGCCCTTTAATCCTATCCTACCCACTCGATATTTAGATTTTGATGCCTTAAAAGAGCATAAGATTCTCAAGGGAAGGGCTGATAACTTCACTTATAATCTGTTGTTTAACCAATCACATGTTGTGGACACATATTTGCCTGCTCCTGCTCTTTTTGACTATAACAGTAAGGAAAGATATTTTGTTCTTGAGAGCAAGGCTCGAGCTCATAACGCAGCAGTGGTGGCGGCATGGCGTGCTGAGGCATCCGCACCGAGAGACTCGGTGAGCTACCACGCCGACTACTACCCTCCAGGCTACTGATTGACTACCAAGTTAGGCTAAATGCCTAAGCTTGGGGGAGTACGTGTTTCTCACCAACATCACATTCATGTTCACATATCATTCTATTTGTCGGTGTTCACACTTTTTCATTGTATCATCCATGCTTAGATTATTTTCTTGCTTTCTTCTTGTGTGTTTGAAAAACTTTAGAAAAACCAAAAAAATTAGTTGTAGTAATTTACTTTCTATGCATGCTTAGTAGTAGCATTAAAAAGAAAACCCAAAAAGATTTCCTTGTTCTTCTTTTGCTTGTTGGGAGCTTTCCCGTGTAAATAGTTTTTCTCGTTTTTCCTTTTCCCTTTTATTTGCTTGTTCAAGAAAACCAGAAACTCCAAAAATATTTCAGTGTGTTTCTCTGAATTTCTTTTCTTTTTATTCAAGTCTTACCGAGGAGAAGACCACGATGAAAATGTTGAGTGGCTCTCATATGATTAATTGTTGAACTAATAAAGAGCCCATTTTACTTGTCTTCTCCTGTTGAATAAAATGTTTGCAGATTCTAGCTTAGTCCATGGCACTCTTGCACTATTATTATTTTCATATCATTCGGTCGTGCAAGTGAAAGGCAATAATGACGATATTCGATGAACTGGCCGTGGCAAGGAGAAACTGGTATGAACTCGACTTGTTCTGTTTGTGTAAATATGTTTAACCTAGTATCCATGCTTCAGCCCGTTATGATTAAACATGTTTGCAATGACAATTAGAGATTATAGTTTCTCATGCCATGCATAAGTAGCTAGGAGTGGATAATGATTTATCTTGGATATCAACATAGCGTTAAAATGATTGTGATGTAGTATGATGATATGGTATCCTCATCTGAATGTTTGAGTGGCTTGACTTGGCACATGTTCATGCATGTAGTTGAATCAAAACCAACATAGCCTCTATGATATTTATGTTCATGGTGTTCATATCCTATTCATGCTAGTGTCCAATGTTACTTATGCATAATGCATGGTTATGATCATTGTTGCTCTCTAGCTGGCCGGTTCTCAATCTAATTGCTAGCACTACAAAAAAAATACACTTCCGTGATGATACGTGTTTGTCACAGTAGGCCGTGTTTTCTGTCATGCATGTACATCCATGACAAATTTATGACAGAATCAAGATAGTCATACCTGTGTTGTCGTAGAAGTGTTAAATGACATTGCCAAAATTATCATCACGGAAGTGTCCACTTCCATGACGATAAATCGCGCGTCACAAAAGTGCTTTCGTCAAGGGTGACCGACATGTGGCATCCACCGTAACGGAATGCCGTTAAGCTATCGGGTCGGATTTTGGATCCGATAACCCGTTAACAGCCACGACCAATGTCGATTTTCCACGTGTAAAATTCTCATTGGTTGACGGATCCACGCGTCAGCTCCGCGTTGGCATAGGTGTCACTCATCCAACGGTCGAGATGGGCCTATGATATGTTGACACGTGGACCGGCCCAAAAGTGGCCCACAAAGTTTGAATGGGCCAGCCCAACCGAAGGCCCATAAGATTTAGCGGACCATAATGGGCCGGCCGAGCTAAAGGCCCACAAAATTTAGCAGACCATAATGGGCCGGCCCAGCTAAAGGCCCACATGATTTTGCAGACCATAATGGGCCGGCCCATCTAAAGGCCCACAAGATTTTGCGGACCATAATGGGCCGGCCCAGCTAAAGGCCCACAAGATTCTGCAGACCATAATGGGCCGGCCCAGCTAAAGGCCCAACATTCTCTATCAAATCGGCCCGTCAATGGCCTGTCCTAAACTTGTCATCAACGCGGCCCATGGTCACTTCTGGCCCGTTAACAGTCCGCTAAGTAATTGGGCCGAATTACAGCCCGGTGTATTTCCGGCCTGTTAAAGGTCCGGCTTCATTTGGGCCCATTTACAGGCCATCAAAATTTTCGGCCCGTAAACGACCGTGAAGGATTTGGGTCATATTCGGCCATGTCTGACATTCGGCCTATTAGAGGCCCACTATAGCTTTGGGCCACTTTCGGCCTGTTGTCATTTTCGGCCTGTTAATGCCGGACGTAAACCATGGACCATATGTGGCCCAATGTCATATCGGGCCCATTAACGGCCCATATAAAAATGACGATAATCTAGCCCGACCGAAGTTCCGGCCTGTTAAAGGCCCGTGTATTAGGTCGGCGCATTTACGGCCCGTCCGAATTTCGGCCTGTCAAAGATCCGCATCGTAAATGGGCCACCATTTCGGCCTGCTAAGTCCAGTGGGTTATTTGGCACAATCAGGGCCCAATCTCACTTTCAGTCTATTAAAGGCCCATGTTTTTTATATCTTGACGAGATATTTACACCTATAAATGGCCTATTTTTACTGAGGGCCCAAATTATGTTTAGGCCTGTTAAAGGCCCACTATGGGCACATGCCTACCAGAAAAATATGAAAGCTTATGCTGATTTAGGCCCAGATATTTTTAGTGGGCTACATGCCAATTTCGGCCCGCAATCATTTTTAGCCCAATTGGAATGGGCCAACGAATGTTGGCATGTTGGGCTCCTACGAAGCTTTCGGCCGAATACATTACTAAGATAAACCTACACTATACAAAAATAGCGTCGTAATTACTGCAGCCTGAGGCAGCATCATAAATGTTGTATCACAACAAAATAAATTCCAACCATACAACAAAAGGCATGTTGGCATAAAGTTTACAGTCCTTCCAGATAAAAGCACCATCAGATGTATAGAAGCACAGATCATTTGACCTGAGTGCTAATGTTTCAGGCTATAGAATCTGATGGAGCAGCACGATCTCCACCTTTTTTCCGCCATTGCTCTTGAACAACGAAGCGAATGTCTGATAGTCTGGTTTCAAAACGATTCATATCTTGACGACATTTCTCAACCAATATTCTTGTTTCCGAAACAACGTCCATTAGGGATTGGACTTGTGTCTGGAGCACAGATATATCACTCTGTCTAGCAGGAAGATTTTGTTCAGTAGGCGATTTGGACGAGGTTACCTTGACAACCAACCCAGAATTACGCAAGAAGGTGCTTTTCGCACTATTAGTGGAGAGATACTGACGCACTGCAGCAAGAGGTGACATTGTGCCTGTAGTAGCCTCGTCACCTTCAGGTGGTTGTGGCTGTTCAATCATTTGTTCCATAGCTTCCTAAAAGTTTGAACTTGTAGATTAGTGTACCAGATAAGTTACTAATGAGACAAAAACAAACAAAGTAGGTTAAACGTTTATACATAACTTATTTTGGTGAACTACTGTAATACATTAGCATGTATTGTAGTGCCAACTACATAATAAAATCACTTTCGGAACATATGTCCATGTAGCATGCCTACTGTATTGTCTATTTTCTCACATTCGTTGACATCTAAGGATAAAGAGACATGGTTTAAAGTAGGATGAACATAGTATGACATCATTCATATCATGGGCAAACAGATATAAAACAAACAGGCTATTTTATCATTGTGTGCGCACGTGAACATAACAACTAGATTACAGATCAAGACCAAAAGAATATCATTCATCTCTTTTAAACCATGTAAGGTGAAATGATACGTTAAGACAACTATGAATAAAAGTGAACAGAGTAACTGGCATTGGCTGCAAACCAAGTAGTTAAATGAACACATCACAGTACCAATCAGTTCAAGGAAGGAGGAGTAAGGACTTACAACAGCAGCTTGAACTGGTGTGCTCATGCCCTTCATCTTGCTGGTGTGGCAATCCTTGAAGATTTGCACTGCATTCGGTTCAGGTTCTTTTTGGTCCGCACGGGCTTTCCTCTGTATTTGGAACAAGTCAATATAGATACGATAATATGGCACAAAAAAAAGAAGGAAGTAGCAGCTATTTACAAGAGCCTCGCAGTGTGCAATATAGCTACGAGATCCTGTTGTCTGTTGGAATTTCACTTTAGAACGGTTGGTTTTGTTCTTCAAACAGTTAGCCTAGAAGAAGATACACTTGTAAGGGACATACATAAATACAAGTTCAATATGTGGTCTGATCAAATACATATAGCCTACCTGATACTTTGGATCAGACCAGTGTTTAACGAGGGCTGTCCAGTCTTCATCTGTAATATATTCCACTGGAGATGTTTGGGCGATTTCATTGTTAGCCTTGCCTTCAAAGTGAGATTTTCTAAGGTGGTACCGATACTGTCGCAGAGCAGACTGAAAAACATGAGTGCATGCTTGTTTAGTTGCATCATCTTTCGGATCCACCTTGAACCTCATCTGTTGAAAAAAGAATGTGAGTCTTATTAGGAGGAAGCTAGAAAGTATGGGACAGAGCAAGACAATATTACTAATTGCCATGAATAACATTACTTACGGATAAATGGTCAAGGAAGGTGTTAAACTGGGTATTGTCTTTCTCATTCCTGTACTGGATCCACGTTGGGAGGATACGTGCATGACACCTAACGGCAACGGCTGCCTCTGATACTAACTTGGCTGACTCTGTAGCATCACATGGCCTTTTTAAACCTGCCTCAAAATGGATCTCCATTCTTCCTCCTTTAGATTTTGTTAATCTGTCAAGCATTATCCCTGATGTCTGTTTCCGCTTGCGCCGTGGTGCTAGTTCAACAACGAATATGGAAAGTGTTAGTGTACATCAAACTGTGAGAGTACATATAAAGAAGCATGCAACTGCAACTTGACTCGGTCAGGTACCGTCTTGGTGTTGATGCTCATGAGGTTCATCTGATCTTGCCAAGTCCTGTTGTGTCAGCAGTGCTTCGGGAGTAGTGTTAGGTGTGAAGGCAGCTTGGGAACTGGCCAGTTCCGGAGCAAACAAACGAGTAACAGGTTGAGATGCTGGTACAGTTGAAGCGGATGCTGCAGCTGGTGGAGCAGGTGATACTGTGTTTGTAGATTTAGCCGGTGGACTTGGACCTTCTACTGCACTATAAGTACCAGCAGAATCTCGACGGCAGAACCTTTTCCGTTTCACCCGACGAGTAACAGCACTCCCTACTATATTATTTTCCTTGCTCTTTTTTGACTTTGCCATGTCAAGCTGTACCCACAACACAAAAGAATAAAATCGCTCTTCAGAACTCATTGATGCATGATACAGACAAGCAATACTTTGATGTAATACAACCGTATGAGGATGGAATATGTAAGAAAAACAGGACGGCATGACATATTCACAGCTACGATGTGCAAACTAAGCAGAAGGATTTTCAAGAAAATAGAAGTAATGCAAGCTAGACGCCATATGAAAGATGCAACCAATATTACTCTGCCAAGTTAAAAGTGTCTTGTCATAAGTGGCAATTCGAAAAATTAGAAGCAGTACAACGTAGAAATCAATGCAAGATGCAACCACTATCAAACTGCCATGTTAAAAGCGCCCAATCATGAGTGACTGATGCGGGATACACAACAGTAGTACTTTGATGTAAGAACATGGTATGATAGATAGATGCGGTGTATTCTAGACACGGAAAGCCATGTCATATGCACATGTATAACGTATAAACTCAGCATGTGCAATTTAATCAAAATAGAAGAAATACAGGCTAGACAACATATGCGACATGAAACCAATTATCACACTTTCAACTTAGAGAAAGCACCTGCGATGGTGGAGTACGGGAGATGAACTCATCATGTAGACTTGGGACTTCAACTTCATTAGCAGTAGCAGTGGCAAATCTAGAGAGTCTTTGTTTGCGTCGATGCGGAGGACCACCAACATCCCCTAACTTACTCTTTTCCTTCCTATTTTCTGATATTGCCTTATGAAGTCAAAACCATAAGAAGATGATAAAATTAGCTCTGCATAACTGGTTGATGCATGATACAGACGAACACTACTTTGATGTAAGGCAAGCGCAGGATAGGAGGATGGAATATATACAAAAAAAGACAGCGTTTCATATTCACACGTACGATAGGAGGATGGAATATGTATGAAAAAACAGTAAGCGGAAGGCATTTCAACAAAATTAGAAGAAATGAAAGCTAGGCACCATATGAACATGCAACCAATATCACTCTATCAGGTAAAAAGTGTCTCGTCGTAAGTGCCATTTCAAGAAATTAGAAGCAGTACAAGCTAGAAGACAATGCAAGATGCAACCTACATCACAGTCCCAAGTTAAATGTGTCTTATGGGTAAGTGATCGTTGCAGGTATAAGTTGTAAGCTACGCAGATGCAATTCAACATAACAGAAGCAATACAAACTAGACATCATACGGAAAACGCAACCACGTATAACAGTTCCAAGTAAGAGCAAGCACCTGTGATGGTGGAGTAGGGGAGATGTGCTCATCGTGTACACGTATGTTCTAGAAACAGGAACACGTGTCATATTCACAGGCATTATGTGTAAAGTAAGCATATGCAATTCAAGTTAGAAGCAATACAAGCTAGACATCATACGCAACATGCAACCACATATAATAGTGTCAAGTTAGAGCAAGCACCTGTGATGGTGGAGTAGGGGAGATGTGCTCATCATCTACACAGCTACGTTGACTGTCCAGCCTTGTGTTGTCTTGCGAATCTTGTTGGGAGGATGGCGGAGTAGAATCTGTAGATACCCCCTGTTTGAGTTGCTCCGAAGGACCACCATCATCCACTGCTGGACTAATTTCCTTCAGCTATAATGATTTTGCATTGTGAAGTCAAACCGATAAGAAAAAGGAATAAAAATTGCTCTTCAGAACTCATTCATGCATGATATTGACGAACACTACTCGGGTGAAAGGCAAACACATGATGCAAGGATGGAATATGTATGAAAAACAGGATGGTGTGACATATTCACACCTATGATGTGGTAACTAAGCAGAAGGCATTTCAACAAATTAGAAGCACTGCAAGCTAGACACCATATGAAAGATACAACCAATATCACTCTGCCAAGTTCAAACTGTATGGCGTTTCAACAAATTAGAAGCAGTACATGCTAGAAATCATATGCAAGACACAACCAATATCACAGTGGAGACTTAAAGGTGCCTTATCATAAGTGACTGATGCGGGATATGCAAGAATAGTAGTTTGATGTAGAAACAGGAACACATGTCATATTCACAGGCATTATGTGTAAAGTAAGCAGATACAATTCAACAAAGTTAGAAACAATACAAGCTAGACATCATACGCAACATGCAACCACATATAATAGTGCCAAGTTAGAGCAAGCACCTGTGATGGTGGAGTAGGGGAGATGTGCTCATCATCTACACAGCTACGTTGACTGTCTAGCCTTGCGTTGTCTTGCGAATCTTGTTGGGAGGATGGCGGAGTAGAATCTGTAGAGAACCTCCGTTTCAGTTGCTCAGAAGGACCACCATCATCCAATGCCTTGCCAATTTCCTTCAGCTTTATTGATTTTGCATTGTGAGGTCATACCGACAAGAAAAAGGAATATCATTCGCTCTTCAGAACTCATTCATGCATGATACTGACGAACACTACTCTGATGAAAGGCAAAGTCATGATACGAGGATGGAATATGTACGAAAAAATGGACGGCTTGACATATTCACACCTATGATGTGGTAACTAAGTAGAAGGCACTTCAACAAATTAGAAACACTGCAAGACACCATATGGAAGGTGCAATCAATATCACTCTGCCAAGTTAAAACTGTCTCGTCATAGGTGGCGTTCATCAAACTAGAAGCAATACATGCTAGACATCATATTCAAGACGCAAACCAATATCACACTGCCAACTTAAAGGTATCCCATCATAAGTGACTGATGCAGGATACACAAGAAGAGTAGTTTCATGTAAGAACATGGTATGATAGACAGATATAGTATGTACCAAAAACAGGAAAGCGTGTCATATTCAAATGTATCATGTGTAAGCTAAGCAGATGCAGTTTACACTAATTAGGAGCAATACGAGCTAGACACCATATGCAACATGCAACCAGATATCACACTGCCAAGTTAGAGCAAGCACCTTGGATGGTGGAGTAGGGGAGCGGAGACTTGGACCTTGTAATGCACTATCAGTACAAGGAGAATCGGTACAAATGCTCCGTTTACGTTGCTGCAGAGGACCACCATCATCGCCTTCCTTACTCTTTTCCTTCCTCTTTCTTGATTTTGCCTTGTCAAGTCAAACCCACAAGAAAAAGGAATAAAATTTGCTCTTCAGAACTCATTGATGCATGATACTGACGAACACTACTTTCATGTAAGGCAGCCGCATGATAGGAGGATGGAATATTTATGAAAAACAGGACGGTGTGACATATTGACATGTATGATGTATAAAGTGTAAACTAAGCACAAGGTGCTTGAACTTGTTAGAATCGATGCAAGCTAGAAACCATATGAAAGATGAAACCAATATCACTCTGCCAAATTAAAAGGGTGTCCTAACAAATGTATTTGACCAAATTAGAAGCAATACATGGCAACAGGCTAGAAATAATATGCAATATGCAACGAATAAAGGTGACTCATCGTAAGTGATTGATGCAGGATACAGAAGAGAGGTAGTTTCATGTAAGAACAAGGTTAACACATAGATGTAGTGTGTACCAAAAATAGGAAGGCATGTCATATTCATAGGTATAGTGTGTAAACTAAGCAGATGCAATTTACCCTAATTAGAAGCATTACAAGCTAGACACCATATATCACACTGCCAAGTAAGAGCAAGCACCTGCGATGGTGGTGTGGGGGAATTGCGGTGATCAACTAGAGAGCTACGTTGACTATCTTCATTTAGCCTTGCTGTTTCTTGAGAATCATGTGGGGAGGATGACACTGCACTCTTTAAATGAGTAGGGCGTCTCACAGTAACCCACTCGGGTGACTGTCTCATCATAAGTGATTGACGAGGGATACAAAAGAGCATTAGTTTGATGTATGAACATTGTTAATAGACATATGTAGTATGTATCAAAAACAGGAAGGCATGTTATTATCAAAGGTATAATGTGTAAAGTAAGCAGATGCAATTTAACCAAATTGGAAGCAATACAAGCTAGACACCATATGCAACATGCAACCACATTTGACAGCGTGAAGTTAAAGCAAGCACCTGGGATCATCAACTGCAGAGCTACGTTTACTTTCTCCAACTGCTGACACTGCACCCGTTAGAGCGCTGAAACGCTTAGTGCTTATCTTCGAATTACACTGGAGTGACTTTTGTCTTTTCTTTTCTGCATTCATCAACACTGCGCCAGAGTCTGAAATACCCATGCATAAAAAACAATAGTGTGAGTATGGGTGAAGTGTGTGCACAATTAGTACAGTGTAAAGGTAGCAGATAGCAGGTCCGTGAGAAATAAATGACGGGAGACATATGATAGCTCTACAACATGCATGGCCCACTAAATTACTACAGGATTCTATGAAAATAACAGTCGACTGAAAGCAAATAGGTCAGTCCATTTTTTCTGCATCGTTCGATGTACAAAGAACGGGCAGATCGCCTTCGTCTACCTCCAGCCAGTCAGTGTTGACGATCTTCCTCGAAACGCCAGTGACCACCGGCCCAGTATTCCTCCCTTGCCTACGCCCTCCACTTGACCTCACCGCACCGCCATGCTTGGCACCGCCCCCCCGGCCATCCATTCAAGCCCTGCCGACCACCAGATCGGGTGCAAGCAGCTCCTGCGCCCCACACCCCTATGATAGACACCGATGCGCCGCTTCCCCGGGGAACAGGCGGACTAGGTGCTCCGCGCGCCTAAGCGGGTGCTGCTTCTTTTAATTGAGGTTCGACTGACCCTGAATTGAAATCCAGGCGAGCTACTGACCTCTAGCAAAGGTGAAATAGTAAAAGGGAGGAAACCTTGTGCATTTAGTATCACGAAGAAGATGCAGTAAGAAGCGCTCAACTAGTTTCTTTCGTGGGATGAATACGGTGTGAGCGGAGACGTAAGATTTGCACGAATAAGGGAAGAGGAGTACCTCTTTCTGCTGGCCGTGCTGTGTCCTCCTTCTGTTTTTCCGACGATCTTCTTGTTGTTCACCGGAAACCAGAAGTTGTGGAGGACAGTGCAGCCTTGGACGAACCCATGGCCAAGTTGTTGAGTGTGGTGCGGTGGCCGTCTGTCGGCGGCGGGGAAGCAGATCCGAGGCGGCGAACGACCGCGTAGCAGGAACAGCTCCGGTGCGGTGGACGGTTGCGACAGTGGAGCCGCAGCAGTGAGGCGCAGGACGGAGTGGTTCTGGCACGGCGCACGTCGGCGTCAGCGTCGTGGAGGCAGCTCTGCCTCGGCTTCAGCTGCTAAGTCCTTGAGGGCATTGCGGTTGCGTTTGCGTTGGACGATGACGTCGGGGTACCGGCTCCGGCGTGATGGAGGAGGGCGGCGGTGGATTGGCCGCTATGGGGTGGAGGACGGAGGAGGCTGGGGTTTTGCAGCTGGTGGAGAGGGCGTTTTCGCACCCACGGAGTATGAATGGGGAAACGGAGGGAGGCGGGGAACTAAGGGGGAACAATGTTTCGGTTTGAGACGTGCTTGTTTGAAATTTGGGGAAAGTTACAAACTTTGCCCCCATCTAAAATTTCGGACATATTGCGGGTTGGGGGTAGGACAGTCATGTCAGGTGTCCCAAATGTGGGCGGGATAGATTTCGGCCGAGCGCATGGGTAGGCGCCCACGGCGTATGAATGCTTCTCGGAGGCGGTTGAGACTGGCGTCTTGGTGAAGTTACAAACCTACCCCGGTTTAGACCTTTGGACATCGGGCCGATAGGCTACACGGGCCAGAGTCAGGACAGTAATTTCCTACCACCAAAACATTAGTCTCGCGCGGTTTCGGGTGACCAGAGGCCTATTTGGCGCTTCGTTCAATATTTGGGAGCAGAAGCATTAACGTTTTCGGTTCTCTTGAATTGAACTTTCAGGATTTGTCAAACTTCACAAATCTTTACTCTTGAAAATCCTAAAGCTACGATTATTTTGGAATGGAGGGGGTACATTTGAATATACATTGTACATGAGTATATATTAAAAAATATGCAACTTACCTCAGTTCATGCATGGTTCCAGATATAATCTCCTTGGTTGCAAAAAAAAGTTAGATATGCGTATGAATATATATAGCATGTTCAAACTCACAACAAAGATTGATGCCCCCTTTTACATCTGATTTACAAATGCCATTATCTCGGGTTCAAATAGATGAATGCACTTCCTATGAATTCGAATCTTCGAAACCCCCTTTATGTTGAATTCGACATGTATTCTATTTCGTAGCTAGCAATTTGGAATGTATCCATGCAAGTGACAAATGTATAAAGTGCTTCACACTAACAACATGGAGTGCACTAATTAATGTTTATATATGAATTGCAAAAGCATCCATTGCCTGTATTTCAAACCGCTCTCACTCTATGGATCGATAATATGAAATAAACACATGCACATGCTAGAATTCAATAGAGTATGGGTGTCTGATAGACCGATTTCCGTCCATACGCAATTTGCAAAATTCATGATCTCATCCAAAAATAATAATGCCATTTATATTTTAATTTAATGCGTAGAACCGCCTTTTACACGTAGATGCACTATGCCTCGCCCCGTTCTCACAAACGCGTTATATCTCTCTCTATCTAACGCATAAGTGCACACACTTTATATGCATCGGCATTTCTCTTTCACACATGCTCACAATCTCTCTCAGGGTGTCGGGGTGTCTCACGCACATGCTCTCTCTGTTTCTCTCTCTCTCTTTCTGACTACTATGTACCACTCTTTTCACTAATCTCAGTTGGAAAACACTATTTCTCTCACATGCATATATACACATGCACGGTCTCGACTAGCCCTCTATACGCACATATATGTGCCTACGTGTCTCCCGCACGTATCTCAGTTGAAAATCTAATGACCAGAGATGAAAAAGTCAGTCGACTGACGTGTAGCCTCACCCCTCACGCACACATGCACGCACGCAAGACACGCACGCATGTAGGCGTGCAACACTGACACGTACACACGCACGCATGCTGGCGTGCAACACTGACACGTACACATGCACTCACGAACACACGCACGTACGCACCCATGCATGCAACACTGAAACGTACCCTTGCACGCACGCAACACTCGCACGCCTGCATGCACACAGCACACGACGCAAGACACACGCTCAACCTATACGTGCATGCACCCTTTGTTAAGGACATGGATTGTTATGGGTATTAATCAATCTTATCTGTGATAAGCAGAACATTGATGATTGCAGCGGTCTTTATGAATCACAACGTATCAAACGGGCTATCAACATAGTAGGCTTATCTACATGAAAAAGATGATGTCACACTCAATGAACAATCATCGGTTTATGAAATGCCCGCTTCTCACCGCCCTGGCCCACCAAAGGTTCCTCTGCTGTGCGCTGCCTGCATTGGGTCACTGACATGCAGGCCATGCACCCAAAGAGCCCACACGTCAGTGGAAGAATGGTGCGGTGTCCTAGGTCAGAGTCGAGGGCGCCACTCGCGGCACGCCCGGCTGAACACGCCTCCGTGCCGCATTCAAACGCCTCCATGAAACCCGCCCGTGTGGAAGCTGAGAAACCCACTCTGGACACACGTCCGTTCATGACCGGGCCGGCGTTAAACGCAACGCCGGCCGAGCTCCTCCCGTCCGTCGTCTATTTAATCTCCTATTTAAATGAGGCCAAATGCCAGCCAAGAATCGCACACCTCTGCCGCTCCCCTATCTCCTCCACCATTTTGTCCACTCTTACAATGGCTTACGAAGAGTAGTTATTCCGCATCCAAGCCGGTTGGGTAGCCTGCCGGATACGAGCTATGCAGCTCGCTGATCCACCTCCCTCCCCTCGCCCGACGGAGCCAGTTGCCGCCCCAAGCCGGCGCGCGGTTCAGCAACTCGCCGCTCCAGGCCAGCTCGACGAGGAGCGGCGCACGGGCGTCGTTGCTGCCGTCCACGCCGCCGCCTCGTACCGCGTCTCCTGTTTTTGTGGCCAAGACTCCCATGCCGGCGGCCGCGCCATGCAAGCAGCGATAGAAGCCGGGTGCGCGGAGAGCGACGAGTCGGTGGCCAGCGCCTCCGCTTCCGCCGCCATCATCGAGGAGAAGTAGAACGCGGGAGGCCGCCGCCGCTTGGGTCCCATGAAGGCCACCGCGGAGGCGACGCCGGCGTACACAGCAGGTGTCTTGCCGGATCCTTTTGTTGCGAGGACCTTCGTCGACCCCGCATGGGCTCCACGGAAGAGGGGAATGTTAGGATGAACTCGAGCCGGTGCCGGCCATGGCGAAGTAGTGGCCGGTGATGAACTCGAACCGGTGCCGGCCACCATCATCTTCGGCACCAGCCAATGATATCAGTTGGGCAGTGGGGAAGCGAGCCGTCCTTTGCGCTGAAGCATATACCTCCGGGGCTCCCGGCAGTCCGGTGATCGTGCTGCCGGACATGAGGAACACAAATCGATCGGCGGGCGACCATTTAGGCCAGGTATTATATACATGTGCTGTCCAGAACTAGCACCGCGTAGTTCATTTGAATGTAATGAAATCCGTCATGTTTGTATGAAAATCCGGTATTTTATATGATTTCCGTCGTTGTTTATATGAAATATCAGTTTGTCTACGTGTTTGCGTGAATTTTGTCCGGTTGGTTGAGTTGCTGTCATAATGTGTGCGGCTACGGTTGGATGGCGTAATTTGCGGGTCGCCGGTCGGTCTACGGGCGGCTCGGGCAGTGTTGTGGGACAAAAAAACACAGCTCGTGCGAGCTCGTATCTAACGTGCGCGCTGGAGGATGCATGACAGCATGAGCACCCGAGCCATTCCTCGTTCATCGGTGGCAAAGGCACCGGTGGACAAAAGGGTCGCCAATATTTTGGCTACCCCGGGCAAGATCCAAATAGCCCCTCCCAACAGATTCAAATCCCTCGTTCGCCGTGGAATTTTGCCATGTGTTGTTTTATGGACTAGCAAGATGCCCGTGCGTTGCACGGAACATCAAGATGCATTTTTCTACAAACTCCCGCATGCATGCAAGGGATAATTAATGTCCTCCTTTGCTAGTACCATGAGGCAAACACCATTAATATTGCATCGATTAGTGTTAGTGGCCTTGTATATCTGCAAATTGTAATTTTGATAGTGGCCCCTTGTATATAAAAATGGAGGGAGAAAGATGAGAGATAAGGTGAGGAGGAGTGGGGCGTGGTGGTGACTGGTGGTCGGACTGGGCGGAGGCATGGGGATGGACGGCGCATTATGTCTAGGTTTGTATCTCTCTCACACACACACCCACGTAGGTGGGCGACGTGCACGAAGAGAAGAGGTGCACGCACGGCGCACGTACTCCCGTCTCTTTCCCAACCACACCCGCACGGGTACACGGTGGAGCTCATTTCTGTACGAAAAAGGCAGCCCACGTGGTAATTTGGCACGTGTACTGGTTGTCCACTTGGTGGAGGGAGGATCGTCTACCACGGGTGAACAAACAAATTGCGACTTGACGCGTTATGTTAAATTTAAAAAAGAGGCAAACCGTGTGGGGGGCTACCTTAGAGGCAAGGCTCTATACACTAGAGTACTTTTGATGTGTCCCGTCAACTCACAGAACGAGGAGAAGCTTGCTTAGTACGCCGTCTCCCTGCCCACGGGCGCGGTGGCTCGCAGGATGAGGTGAAGCTTGCTTACGAGTAGTAGTAGTAGTAGTAATACTACTGTACGCCTTTACGCCCGCTCCCTCGCCCATGCGCGCGGTGGCTCGCAGCACGAGGAGAAATTTTTACTACTCCCTCCGTTTACTCCTCGTCCCTACTACGTACTTTGGTTAGTACTCCCTCCATTTACTTATAAAAGGCCACTATAAAAATACATTTTGCATCTATACAAGGCCACAAATAGTAATCGAGACAAAAGTTACTACTCCCTCCTTTCCAGTTTATGGCTCAATTTCAAAATCTCTCCAACCAAGGTAGACAGTGAGTGGTCGAATTAATTTCATAGTTTGCACAAGTAATTCGTACGCTCGTTTTTCTCAAGAAGTTATGTTTACCGAGGCATTAATTAGAACGAATGCATGAATGACCACTAAATTTCCATGAACTTGTACATGCATTGGTTAGTTTCCTTTGACACTGCTTGCGTCGGGTGATCTAACGCACCTCGAAATCCAACATGTAATTGTACTACTACTAGTATAGTAGAATTGAGACTTATCAAACGGAAAAACGAATGTTTTTTAGATGAGCCCTATAAACCCTAGTGGGTACGTACTCCGTAAAAACAGATTTTTCCAAAACTAAGTCGCTTCCTTTCATGAATTCTGTAGTATACTCCTCCGTCGACGCTCCCTTTCATGAATTATGTACTTCCTGTCGCTGACATGTGGGACATATAGCAACCGGGTCGATGTGTCAAGCACCAAATAACAGTGCAGAATAGCAGGGGGGACACACCCCACTTGTACCGGCACAGTAGTAGTAATGAGCAATGAGACGTCAAATCACAATGCCGCACCTTCCTAGACGGACGAAGCAACCATTATTTCACACTTCGGTTCGCCATCATCTCAAACCACATAGTATTGCTTCTGCCTCAAGAGGGACACGCGCATCGCCTTGGTACATCATGACACATGGGACCGCATGACAGGCCATGCTCCCCTGCCGATCGCTCGGTAAAATCACCTCATTTTTACTATACTTCCTCCGTATCGGTTTACTACATGGCATGCACGTCATTCTAGGTTGAGAATTTAACTGGCTATATATGTGATGAACAGTACTCTAGCCTTTTAAAAAATGTATACTTTTGTATAGTAGTACTATCGATGGATTGCGCCATGGAGCAAAAATTGAAATTTAAAAAAGGTGGTACATATAGAGAGCGCTCGTCGCCAAATTATGCATATAGTACTATTAAAAAAGCTAGTACGTGCTTAATTGGGGTGCTAAATTCTATTAAAGAAATACTAGTAGTATGTACATACTGAAGAGTTAAAGTAACGAGAAGAAACATAACATAGTTCTGCTGGGGGCTCAGCACAACACACCCCTCAAATTAAACTAAGCACACCTGAAATTAAACTATGCAACTAATCCGGTAGACACTGCATTAGAAGTTTAGAACCAACATGAGCAACGACACTGCCACCTTACTCGGAGTCCTCGTCCACGTCCTCGACTTCGTCCTTGTCCCTCTTCCTCTTGGCCGATACTTCTTTGCTTGAACCGCACACTTGGCTGTTGCTCTTCATCCAACCCTTGTAGATATTGAAACAAAGGTAGCCATCCATTGCAGCGTAGTGGATGTGGTCTATATCTAGTACATTCCGCTGCCATGCATGACGATGAAACATGTATGGAGGTTTCTCCAGTTTACCGTACGAAGGATGAACCATGGCTCCTGCCAGGGTCAGCATTGAAGCTAGGCTGACGAGAGGACACCAGCCGATTCTTCTGGAGGTCGAACGTGTTGCCTACAACGAGGCCTATCCGACGCAGGACTTCTTTGTCGTTACCAAAGTCTACTGTAACGAATTTGACTAGGTTTCTCTCGAGGAAGTCCTTAAAATCCTGGCACTCAACGTCGGCATGGCATATGTGGTAGACCAAGCATAAGTCATGCACGCAAACCTGGATCACGGCGGGCCTCTTCCTCTCTTCGTCCTTTAGATCCTTCTCTCGTCCCAGGACTGTGGTGTACTAACATCTAGCCCAGTGACCCACTCATCATCTGAGTCTTCGAACATGCGTCTGAAGCGAGAAAGGCATCCTTTCACCGTCGCGGAAGAATGGGTGTAGATGACATCGAACTCATCGCCGGTGATGGTTCAAACCTTGTACTCACCGCGGATCGTGGAGATTTGGGACACCATGGATTTGGGAGGAGGGTTAGGATTAGTGGAACTGCCGTAATGTGAATGGACGGGACGACTAGGAGCGAACCGCCGTAGTATTGAAGGACGTGCGGGGACGAGTAGGAGCGAACTGCCAGCGTGCGAACGGCAGGGTAGTGGCTTTCCATTCTCCCATGATACGGGCTTCCGAGAGCCCTTGGATCTGAGATCGAACGGTTGCATGGCGTGATTCTAGACCTATGGGTGAATATCCTATCCTGGAGGGTTATTCTGCAAATTTTCAGCAACTTAGCATGCGACCGTTTGATCTCAGATCCAAGGGCTGCCAGCAGCCCGTATCATGGTCGCGCCAACCACGACCGTCGCTTCGCTCACGCGGTCGCGCCCTTGGAGATTAACACGGTGCGTTAGGCTATCTGATGTTGGCATGTCATACATAGTCATCACTTAGTCACTCATACTACAACAAGGTTGGCTATAAGTGTATTTTTTTACTCCTCTCTATCTCTTTCTTCGTACTCCCTCCGTCCCATAATATAAGAACGTTTTTGACACTAGTGTAGTGCCAAAAATGTAGTGTCAAAAACGTTCTTATATTATGGGACACAGGGAGTACTAGTATTTATTGCATTTGCCAAGGAGTGACCTCTTCCAATGAAATGGTGTTGCTAAGTTTGCTTCATTTAATTAGCTATAGACTCAAAATTGTCTTTTCACCTAGGTACACGCGCTTATTACCGTTTCTTCCTTGGGTCACCAAACTAGTCTCTCTCTTCTTGATTAACTTGCCACATCAGACTTTATGCCTATGTGGCAAGCTTAAGCACCTATAGGAGCAAGTAAAAGTAAGTACAATAGTGCGCTTTACATGGCATTTTTGCATATGTGGAGGAAAGAGAGGCAAGGAAAAAGTGGAGAAGTGGGCTCTCATGCAAGAGCCAACCTCTACTACATGGTGGAGCATTGGGAGAGGCACCTGTATGGAGGTGGTCAGGAATCGGGAGACTCACGCCGGTCGTAGCGCCGCAGTTAAAATGATAATGCCAAGTCAAATCACGGGGCCCCACCGGTCCAGCAGTAACTCGCTGTCAAATCACACAGCCCTACGTTTGAGCAGCCTACTCCCTCGTCTTCTCGCGTCTTTGTCGAAGCGACTAGGCGGAACTGCCCCGCCTACCGCGCAGGGAAAGCCCCGCCCTCGACTTTTAAATACAACTACATCCGCTTAAGAATCCAATGATATACTTTTTGTGACATAGTAACTCATATTTAGTTAGTCAAATGGATGACCTAGAACTACGTGTAGGCCCTATCAACTGAGACGCCTAAAAATAAAAAAACCGAGACGGAGAGGGTAGTTCAGCACGTATCTTTTTAGATCAATATAGTCGGGATTCACCAAGGAGCAAAACCAAGTGGTAGGCTGCTCCTGTCGTGTTGGCGTAGCAACTCAAGCAGGGTCAGTCCGCACACGAAATGGCGACACACTTAACAGGACCCCTTTGGCCGACATGTGGCTCATCCACCGTCTTGTTCCACATGCGATGCACCAAATTACAGTTCGGAGCAGCGGTTGGAATTGGAGGCACCCCGGTCGTAGCGCCGCAGTAGTAGAAAATGAGCGATCAGGGGTCAAATCACAAAGCCCCACCTTTCCCGCATTAAGCTGGACGGACGAAGCAACCATCATTTCACTCTAGGGCGCAAGAGCATAAAGAAAAGAGAAAACAATGATGCGTGCGGCAGCTACCTAGGGCACCCTAGGGTAGGGGTCTCCACTACAGATCCTTTTTTTAAGCGCCTCCACTATAAATCGGCTTCTCCCTCGTCCTCTTGAAGAAAACCAATGATGAGTGCGGCGGTAGGGTTTGTAGGAGTGCTACGGCATGCGGGGCCACGTCGTAGTAAACGGGTTCGAGTCGACGCCTTAAATATGTGTGGGCCGCTTGGTTTTACGGGAATGAGGCAGCATTTTGGGTTCGGGGACCAGTGGAGATATAGTACGTACAAAAATTGTGGACGTAGGTTCGACCGAAAGGCAATGATGCATGGGCCCTGCATTTTGATATACCCGGGGCCGCGTGAAATTTGCTACTCTACTCAAAACTAGTAAGGTACACATGTATTGAACGCATGAGATTTCGAAACCAAATTATGAATAAATACACACTATAGCATGTAAAGCTTTGAGTCATATATGCATGATGTAGATGTTCGTTTAGTTCTTATAGTTCATCTCATTCAAAATCAATTAGTTTTATAAAAATGTTAAGATTCATGGGGTTGTGCATTGTAAATCATAAAGTAAAAACAAATAATGGCAATTCATTTAGGAAAAAAATAATCAATTATGATACAGAAGATTCTAGAACAAAGGAGAAGTGCTTGTGTTTTGAGGTTTGTGCATTATGCTTAAGTTCAACCATGGAGTCTTCTAAATTGTACATGTGGCAGATCTGGTGGAATGTTGATGATATCCAACGGCCAGTAGTGCTCGGATTTGCCTATCTCTGCACTGTCGGGTTAGCTTCATCCAGCGACCATCTTTCAAAGTTATTGGCACACTATATAGTTCTTGTGCCATAGTTGCATGTTTTGGAAAAAAGCTACTAGTGGGTTGTACTATCTATTTAGGAATAGAAGATGTATACATGGAAGTTGTAGGGAAAGAGATGACATGGAGCATCTCAATTCCTATGAGTAGGGATTGGAAAAGAGATGTCATTTGGTTCACATCATAGGAACTTTTCTATTGAATCTAGAGATGACATGTATCTCAATTCCTATGAGGAGGGATTAGAAAAGAGATGTAATTTGGTTCATATCATAGGAACTTTTCTATTGAATATACGCTAATGTTTATTTTCCTTTGAAATTAAGGGAGTATAGGAATCCATTCATATGAACCAAGTGGCTCTAAATCTATAGAAATGATATCATGTTTATTTCCTTTGAAATGTGGAGTATATGAATCTATTCCTATGAACCAATTGGCTCTAAAGGAAAAAATCCTATAAAAATCATATCATATAGAGTTCCTATGATATTCCTCGACACTAAAGGATGCTTGAAATTGCTGCGGGTGATACGATGGTCTTTCTTTGTAGACTCCTCACCCATCTTTATAGTTACCTCTCGAAGATGAATGAAATGATATATACATGGTATTCTACATGTGCAATTTGGTACACGAAAACTCGGTAAAAGTTTGCGAGGTTCGAATTTTCAATAAAGCTATATGCACTGCATTTCAGAACGGAGGGAGCATACGGCAGTTGCTAACACTCACGTGGAAGATTTGTGTGTAGGAGAAGTGGCTGTTCTGTTAAATGACATGGTAAAGCTGACACTGTCGGATGCCGATCTAACGGTTCTTACGGCGTTCGTCAGGAAAAGGCTTGTGGCGAACGTTTGTCGGATAATGATTTACGGACACATGCATTGCATTGATACGTGCCCCCCTCTCTCTCACGCACACGCACCCTCACGAGTCACGACTCTCCCGAGTCCTCTCGCAGACTCGCACGTCGCACCCACCGTCTATCTGCAGGTAGACGTCACGCACATATGTGCTCTTCACACCCTACCCTCAGAACTTCTAAAAAACAAAAGACGGCGCGCATATTTTATTTTAGCTCACACGTCACACACTTATACTATTACTCTTGCGGCGAACGTTCTTTGGGCATAGTATATTGTACTCTCACGAAGAGAAGCGGTGCACGCACGCACTAGTTCTCTCACACCCACTCGCGGGTACACGTAGGAGCGCATTTTTTTGAAGCTGGTACAACAAAATCACTCCACTATATATAAAAGCAGGAGCCTTGGCGCTTGCTTTACTAGGGTTCCTCTCGTTCACTCTCTCATGCTCTCCAGATCTAAGCAACACATAGGTGGCCACACTCTCTCTCAGCTCACGGCTGGTCACAAATCCGGCCGGACAACCTCGACCGGGGCAGGGGTGTAGGTGCATCGTTCACGCTGTCGTCGGTGGCGAGGGAGGAGACCAACGGCTGCCCGCGCATCCCGATCGGCGGCCGTGCCGTTCTCTCCGAGAGAGCGCCGGCTCGGGAGGGCCTCCGACCCCTTCTTCCTCCCTGCGGTATTGTGGCCAAGATGCGGCCTCCCGACACCGTCTTCGCCACATGCCGACAACCCTCAGGTATATATTCCTTCGAAACCTCCCTTGCTCTACTGCCCCAGCTCCCTTCGTGTGGATCCTTTTCTACTTCCGTCCGCTGTTCCAAAGCCACCTAGCCTTCTACTATTATTAGAAGTAAAGCTAGTTCATATAGTCGACTCAGAGCGTTGGTTACAACAGGGAAGAAAGTGGGAAAGCTGTAGCATGAATCTAGGACTTGGTTCTAAGAGGAAACGGGGGAAAGTAGTAATATCTGTCACGTTTAAATAACCGTATTTCGTATTTGCGCAAACAGGGATGTCTGTCTCCATATCGTTTCGGGATGTTTATCTCCGTATCGTTTCCATCCGCGCAATCAAAAGCACACACCTTAGTTTTAGTACAACTGCGCAAAATGAGATGGCTATCCCTCGTTGCCGTCGTCTAACCTCCCGTCTTCAAGGTATCCCTACATTGGTAGTAACTAAGGTAGAATGACCAATGCAATCTAAAAGAAGCTGATTCGTACGTTTTACTTCCTGATTGCAGTGCAGGGACGAGCGAATACAACTGCATCCTAGTCTGGAATGCACTTTCTACCAGTTCATCCATGGACTGAGGACTAGCTGGCACGGCTGCACGGCGGTTTTTTGGACAGGTGCGCGGACAAGAGGCATTGTGGTCTGCTTATTTCTGCAATTAGCGGTGCTTAAATTTAGTGGAATGCACAAGCATTTCAGCTGGTCAGTACACTGCATGGTTCAGTTCAGCATTCCAGCTGAGACCACAATTATAATTCGTTATTCTGGAATGAGAGAACCTAACCCTGGATGGTGGTAACAAGAAAAAACCAGAGTGAACTCCAGGAAATTTAAGCCTGCCGGGAGGCCCTTTGCTCAGAGAAGCCTTGCTTGTTTTTTCCTGATTTGTAAACCTTCTCACAACTTTGTCTTTTGCTATGAACTAGTATATGTTTGTTATGTTCTATGAATCATTGAGATGTATAAAATTGCTTAACTTCTGCTTTTCAAGTTTTTTATGAAGACGAGTTTAATGTGAGTGTTCCACATGAGCGCTGGACTAGCGTGTGAACGTTTGGAGTTTATTACATTGTGGCCTCAATTAACTGCATGAACCACTGTAACAAGATACATAGTTGCTTATATGTCAGACAGCAGATTGTTGATTGTTAACTGGTCGATAGCCTAGTGTTGAAGCGAGCTGAGCCAATGTGTCGTGTTTTGCACAACTGCTTACAAGTGGGTAGCACAACAGTGTTTACAAGTACTTATGTATACGTCGGCGCACGGTTCTCGAACGAGTGCTCTATTTCATCAAACACACACTGCTCATATGATAAACCGTGACAACTTATGTCTTACCATGCCATATTCATGAAAAACCTAGTGAGGACGCATCTGTTTCGGCAACAATTACGATGGTTCTCACATGATTCACGGGCACACAAAAGTAGCAGCAGTTCCCATAGACGGATTCAAACAGAGTACTAGCCCCAGAGGGGTCGATAACAGGCAAGGTTCGGATAATTAGACACAATCCAAACTACTATTAAACACTAGCTGGGGCAACTATTTCATGCCTCGATCTAATTTGGGCTGGACACAAGACGGACCTTGCCATGAACATCATCGAGGACGTCCCGCAGCAGCTCAATCCTGTGAACCTTCATGAAGACAACCTTGTGGCCTTGCCAATGATAAACTTGTTTGTGGAGGCATGCCACGTCATCTTCCTGCGTAAGCTTGACAAGAACAGTATGCCTCACAAACGAAGGAGTAGCTTTGAACTTATTGTGCTTCAGTACACCCTGGACAACACGCCTGACAACAGTGAGGCTGGAATACAACTCTCCATTGGTATAACCGCAAATGGCTTCTAGGATCCAATAGCCTAAGAACTCTGTTTTCCCAGTGCGTATATTCAGGTCGTCCGCCTCATAGCGAGTGACATGTACAACCACACAATCCTTGTCTGCATCAGGGCTCTAATTGAAACAGAAACAAATTCTGAATTACTTTTCAATATAATAAACACAAGTTATTTAAACCACTATGTATAGCATGGCATCGAAGCTAATAAAATTTTGCATTATTAATCACCACATACTTCCTTTTCTAAAAAAATCACCACATACTTAGATGAAAAACCACAATCGAGATCGGCAAAGAAGGAAATGCTCAGGGGGGACACATCCTCGAAGGGGGAAAACTGCTCCTGCAGTGCCACGGGGACTGTAACCTCAAACGGGGCGTTGACCATCTCAGTAGTGGCCGTGAGCATATCTGGGGTCGGGTCGGTGGTTGCCTCCATCTTCTTGGAGCTCTTTGTCTCGTGGGGATCAGCCTCCCGCGTCTGCTCCAATATCGGCAGATCTTTGCCTGGTTCTCCTTGGTCCATCATGAAACTGACAAATACTAGGAGACCACTGAAAGGAAAACACAATCGCAATGACAATGAAACAAAAAAGAGAGTGAGGATCGGTTACTGCTTTGCAAAAGTTCTTTTTTTTCTCTGAACGAAAATATACCAACATCACGGATCCGCTTACCTTCCCTTCATTCGGAGAGAAGAACAGTGGCAGATGCAAGTGTTGCCTTTCTTGAAGATGGTGAGGGAGAAGGGGATTCAGCAAAGAGTGAAATGATGGTTGCTTCGTCCGTCAAACTTAGACTGCGGGGAGGTGGGGTTTTGTGATACGACGGCTCGTTACTGCCGCACTACGACCGGGGTGACTCTCCACCTGCATACTGCCTTCTAATTTGGTGGATGGCATTTGGGCCCGCGCGCTGCATGGCCCGCATGTTGGTGAACAAAAGTATAACGGCATCCAGTAGAGGGAGACGTTTCAGTGACCTAGGAGGAGCCAGAAGCGGTAGAGTGTCTCCACTGTACTAGTAGTAATTGTTTTTCTGGGTAGCTGTAGAGTG
Source organism: Triticum aestivum (assembly GCF_018294505.1). NCBI lineage: Eukaryota > Viridiplantae > Streptophyta > Magnoliopsida > Poales > Poaceae > Triticum > Triticum aestivum. Next base: position 85,875,750 of record NC_057805.1, read on the forward strand.
TCTCCACTGTACTAGTAGTAATTGCTTCTCTGGGCCCAAGACAAAACAGCCCATCCACACTAGTAAATAGTAAAATCAATTCAAAAGCCCATATATTTATTGAATGAGAGGCGCTACCCACACCCAGCACACCGCCCCCCCCCCAAAACCTGGGTGCTCTTCTTCCTCCTCGCTCCCACCCACCTCACGTCAGCTCGCTCCACTCGTACCCCAAATTCCTCACCTCACTCCTACAGAAAACCCTAGCTCCCCTTCTTCCTCACTCCTACAGAAAACCCCCAGCTCCCCTTCTTCTTCGCTCGCACTACAACTAGGCTCATCATTCATTACTCTGCTCAAATCCGTGAGCGCGACGCGACGCCCTCGAGGAAAATGGAGTCGGCTGACCCCAGCGCCAAGAAGATGAGGCTCCCGCCAGCGGCGACGCCTGTTGTAGATCCCGCACCCGGCAGCGCGGGGAGAAGCGGCGACCCCGCCCCCACCGGATCCCAGGAACCCGTAGAATCTCGGGTGGACCGCATCAGCGATCTCCCGGACGCCGTCCTTGGGGAGATCATCTTGCTTCTCCCCACCAAGGATTGCTGCCGCACCCAAGTCCTCTCAATTCGGTGGCGCCCCCTATGGCGCGCCGTGCCCCTTAATCTCGACTGTCGTCAGCTATCTCTCTTCAATGATTTTGAAATCCCCAGAGCCATCATCTCCTCCCACCAGGGCTCCGTTCAAAGCCTCTGCATCCCGTCATGCTACCTGAGCAAGCATACCATGCCCTGCACGGTGGACGCCTGGCTGAAATCCCCTGAATTCATAGAACTACAGCTGCTTGAGTTCTACTATTCCCCTGGAAATCACATACCACATACCGAACGCCATGAACTTGTGCCCTCAGCACCGATGTCCATCTCGCGGTTTTCGTCCTCTCTCCACACCGCCACCTTTGCGCAGTGCTACCTACCAGACAATCTAGTACTAAACCTTCGACTCCCATTTCTCAAGAAACTTTCACTTGTGCGGGTTCGTATATTGGAGGCCTCATTGCACAGCATCATCCACTCCAGTTGCCCTGCGCTGGAGTGCTTGGTGCTTGTTTTCACAGTTAGAATCAGTTGTCTCCAAATAAAGTCGCCTAACCTTGTAAGAATTGGAATTTCTTTTGACGGAAGGTAGCTCATCATCCAAGATGCCCCTTCACTTCAAAGGTTGATCCCTGATTCTAGTTATTCACCGTTGCAAATAACCGTCCTCTCTGCGCCTAAACTGGATACCTTGGGTGTAATACATGATCTCTGTGCTCATTTCAATATGGTGTTTGGCTCCACAGTTCTTCAGGTACTTTATATTATCATCTACACTTGTAACCATAAGCTGCATTTTAAATTTCTGCGCATAATTTATATATCATCTTGGAGTACACATTTTGTACTAATATTATGTTCTATGCTCAATGAAGAGTTTCTCCATGGATGGCCTATCAATGGTGCTGGATTCTGTCAAGATCTTATACATCCAAATGAATAGTTTTGATCTGAACAAGATTATTGGCTTGCTGCAATGCTTTCCATGTCTGGAGAAGTTGTATATAAAGGTGATAATTTCACGCACATTCGAAGCCCGCATATAGTGTACTGGAATTAACCGTTCAGCTGTTGCTCTTTCGACACTCTTCTTTTAGACCTTAACTGTTTTCAATCTTCATGTCTATTTAGGCAAGAGGACGGGGTAAGAAAGTTATAACCAATCGGTGGATTCGTAAGCATCGGGATTTTCTCACTTCTCATGAGATTCGATTGAAGACAATAACGCTAGAACGATATGTAGCCAACCGTGCAAACACAAGATTTGTCACATTCTTCCTGCTGAATGCGAGGTTACTATTGTCCATCAGGCTTAAGTTTATCAGCAGCATGGTTTTGACGGATGGGTTTGTCGAAGAGCAAAAAAAGGAGTTTCAGGTGGGCAAAAGAGCTTCTGAACGTGCCGGGCTTCTATTTACAACATATTGTGATCATAATCCAGTAAATTTTACGACCCAGGATGTTCATTCTATGGACCTGACCGATCCATTTGACTGTGACTGCCGAAAACAGTGCTGGAGTTAGATGTTGTTGCCCTTTTCAATCTGGTTTTTTTTGTAAACCTGATAAACATTTAACCCTCGTGCTTTTGTACAGTTTGTAAGCTGGAGTTAGATGTTCCTGCCCTTTTCAACTCGGCTGTGACTGTCATATTTTCTTTGAAACAAGGCAAATGGCTTGCCATTCGTTTAATTTAGAGTGAAATATTGTAACAAATCCCAACCAAGGGAAATAACATCACTCTCGCCGGCTGCTTGAGCTCATTGTGCATTACAGAAGCCAAGTGATTAGCCCCCACCAGCACCCACAAACTTATTTCGAACTAGCACATCAAATGGGCTGTAAATTTTCATGGGAAAGGCTGCATGACCGTGACAGATTTGGATTCTGACATTTGGGACCCGCGAGGAAATAGCCTATCCAAGGTGGTGTCGACTTACTAGCCAGTCAACAAACGATTCTGCCTACCAGTCGTTGGATTGACATCCAACATCTGTCGTGTATCTTCTATCTCTTGTCTTCTTCTTCCTCCAACCGCCCAAACCAAACCACCCCGTCGGCTCCGCCTGCTCCCGCCTCCCATGGCTGGCTGTGCCTCCGCCGCCCTATCGTACGTACCCTCCAACGTTGGCCAGTCCCTCCCTCTATTCCCCCACACGTCCTGTTATTCTCCGGCGACGTCAGCCCCAACACGCACCCGCGCCCGAACCAGACAACCCTCGTACTCCCCTCCGCCCGCGACTGGACCGGCGCATCTTCAACGGCTCCTGCTCGTTCCGTCCGAGGCCTCGCCGTCGTCCTCCGCCTTGCGGCCTTGGTTCGCTCGCCGTGCGCGGTGCGCCACCCTCTTGCGTTGTCAATGTCGTCAACAACCGAGAGGAACAAGGAGATGACTGTACGTGGAGAGGATGACAGTAGGGACCCACCAGCGTCATGGTAGTACGCAAGCAAGTGCCTCTATAGTACAAGCCCAAAAACATGGTTCCTCCTAATGGTTGGACATCTGGGGCTCACGCCATTGTCAACGTAGTCAATAAACGAGATAATTACACTACGAGCGGCTGACACCAGGGACCCAGCAAGTCGCGCAGTTTTTTTAGGAACAAGCAGTTGTTATTTATACTAGTTTTAGCGACGGATCAGGGTAACAACAGGGCTGTGCGGGGGCTGTGGCCCGTCTAACCAGGGTTTTATTTATGTTTACCACATCATGAGCCCAGTTGTGTTTTTTTCTTGTTGAAAATGGCTAGCCCAGTTCTATTTTTTTAAGAAATACCCAAACAAGGCCTACTTGCTTTATCGGCCCTGCTGGGCTGCAAATCTTTCAAGACGAGTAGAGTTTCATTCGGTTTGCCCAGAAATGGGCTGTATATTTTTAAAACACATCAAACCAGGAATTAGTTTCAATTTTTTTTCATTACAAGATCTTAAATTCCATTGATTTTTATGTGTGGAAAATTATTTGGATTTTATATTTATATAAATTATTTTTCAAAATAGTTTGAATGTGAATCACTATTTCTGGATTAAAAACAGTTGACCGCACCGAAATATGCAAAATTTCATATACTTTTTTAACCGTGGCCACAATATGGGGTGTAATGCTAACAAAAAGAAGATGGGCTCCAAAAAAATTCTTAAGAATTAGCAAATGGGTTGTACATTATTAGAAATAATGGCAGATGGGTTGTATGCTGTTTTCCACAGATTTGAGGCTGACTTGTGCGCCTACTACAAGTTGGCGCATATGCTTTCATAAAAAAAAGGTTGACGCACACGCAACGCCCTGTCAACTTAGTCAACACACGAGAGCAGTGACTGTTGGATGTCCATCCAACGGCTGTCGTGCTTCTTCAATCTCTGCTCTTCATGCTCCAGCCGCTCAAACAAGCGCCGGCGGGAGTGCCTGCTCCCTCCTCCCGCGGCCCGCTATGCTGCCGCGCAGGCCTCACAGCCCCACCGTACTCCCATCGCTGGCCTAGCCATCCCTCTACTCACCCACACATGCTGTTATTCTCCGGCGACGGCAGACGAACCAGTAAACCCTCGTATTCCTCCGCGTGGGAAACAACTGCCGAGTATTCCCTAGCTCCGTGTCGTTCCCTTCCTAGGCCTCGCCGTCGTCCACCGCCCTGGTGCTCTCGGCGCGGCCTGGTCAACGTGGTCAATGAACGACATCCATCGGAAGTGGACTGTACGTGGAGAGGCTGACAGCTGGGTCCACGGCCGCACGCAAGGAAATGCCTCCTTATTACGCGCAAAAAAATGATTCCTCTGTTAGGAATAAGCAACTTGTATTCCCATGAGGCCATAGGCCGATATATATACATGTACAGGTGTGGTACATATGCAGGAAACCCCTTATACTACGGGATAAATACAAAGGGGTATACATGACTTATATTATAACTCCAACACCCCCCCTCAAACTCATGGTGGAGGAACAACACTGAGTTTGGAGAGATAAAAGCCATGTTGTGCTCTAGTCTGGGCCTTCGTCAGGAAATCCGCCAACTGTAACTCGGAAGGCACATACTGAAGAGCAACGACCTGATCCTGCACAGCAGCGCGCACATAGAAAGCATCAACACCAATATGCTTGGTGAGCTCATGCTTCACAGGATCGCGCGCAATGCTAATAGCACCTGTACTGTCAGATAAGAGCATAGTCGGTGTAGTGACAGAAACACCAAAGTCCTGAAGTAACCACCGTAACCAAGTCACCTCTGCCGTCAAAAGAGCCATAGCTCGCAACTCAGCCTCAGCACTCGAACGGGAAACTGCAATCTGTTTCTTCGTCTTCCAGGCAATGAGAGAACCGCCAAGAAAAACACAGTAAGCAGAAAGCGAACGGCGATCAGAAGGATCACTAGCCCACGTAGCATCCGCATAGGCCTGAAGCTGTAAAGAACTGGAGCTAGGAAAGAAGAGACGGTGAGAGATCGTGCCCCGAAGATATCGGAGAACACGAAGGAGATGACTATAATGAACCGATGTGGGAGCAGAAACAAACTGACTCAGAATATGAACCGGATAAGAGATGTCCGGACGAGTGACAGCTAGATAGACAAGACTGCCAACGAGATGACGATAACGCGTCGGGTCAGGGAGAGGATCACCATCAGTAGCACGGAGGTGAACATTGAGCTCCATAGGAGTCTCAACAGTGCGCTCGTCAGAAAGAGCAGCACGAGCAAGAAGATCCTGGATATACTTTTCCTGGGATATAAAAAAGCCATCAGAGGTAGAAGAGACTTCAATCCCAAGAAAATAGCGAAGAGGTCCAAGATCAGACATAAGAAACTGCTCACTAAGACGGGCCTTTACAAAGGCAATATACTCGGGGTCATCCCCAGTGATGACCATATCATCAACATAGAGAAGAAGAAGAGTCCGGCCACGAGGAGAAAGGTGAATAAACAATGCGGGATCATGAGCACTTGCTGAAAAACCAGCAGTAGTGACCACAGAAGCAAAACGCTCAAACCAGGCGCGAGGGGCTTGCTTAAGGCCATAGAGAGAGCGACGAAGACGACACACCATGCCATCAGGAACAGAATACCCAGGTGGTGGCTGCATGTACACCTCCTCACGCAGCTCACCATTAAGAAAGGCATTCTTAACATCAAGCTGAGATATAGACCAGTGGCGTGCAGAGGCAACGGCAAGAAGTGTACGAATAGTGGTCATATGGGCCACAGGAGCAAAAGTCTCGTCATAATCACGACCATGCTCCTGCTGAAAACCACGAGCCACGAGACGAGCTTTGTGACGCTCAAGAGAACCATCGGAGCGAGTCTTAACCTTGTAGACCCACTTACAAGTGATGGGACGGACTCCGGGAGGAAGAGAAACAAGATCCCAGGTACCAGTGCGTTCAAGAGCAGCAATCTCCTCCGCCATCGCAAACTGCCATTCAGGATGAACAACAGCCTGACGGTAAGAAGTCGGCTCAAGAACAGCAGCACCAGCGGTGGGAAATCCAAAGCGATCAATAGGCGGACGAGGACGAGAACGCAAGCCATAAGTAGGCTGAGAGGAAGAGGACGACTCATCCAAGGAAGCATCCACAGGTCGTGAACGACGAGTGTAATGCTGCGGAAGAGATGGAACAAGAGAAGGAGGAATCGCCAAGGTAGAATCAGGGGGTGGCGACGAAGAAGTCACCGGAGATGAAGGTGTAGAATCCGGTGACATGCTAGGTGAGGAGACCGGGGAAGATGGTGGCGGTGAATCGACGAGGGGTGGAGAAGCAGAGGGAGTGGGACGAATAGGCACAGGCGCGACGGGAGTGATAGGGGAGTCAGGAAAAGTGAGAAAAGAGATATCCTCCACTGAAAAGACCGAGGAAGATGGTCGTGGGTAAAAAGGACGAGACTCATCAAAAGTCACATCTCGAGAGATACGCATCCGACGACCGACAGGATCCCAACAACGATAGCCCTTATGCTCATCACTGTAGCCTAAGAAGACACACTCAACAGACTGAGCGGTCAGTTTGGTGCGTTCGCGAGGGGCAAGAAGAACATAGCAAACACAACCAAACAAGCGAAGCATCGAATAATCGGGAGAGCGATCAAACAGACGCTCAAAAGGAACACCACCCTGCAAAGCAGCAGATGGCTGAAGGTTGATGAGATAGACAGAAGTGGAGATAGCCTCGGCCCAAAAATGAGGCGGAAGAGAGGCGGCGATCATCATAGCACGAGCCGTCTCAAGAAGGTGACGATGCTTGCGCTCAGACACACCATTCTGAGCATGAGCACCAGGACAAGAGAACTGGGCAAGAGTACCCTGCTCAGCAAGGACACCACGCAACATCTTAGAGATATACTCACCAGCGGAGTCAGCACGAAAAACACGAATGGGTGAAGAGAACTGAGTATGAACCATGGCAGCAAAACGCTTATAAATAGACAACACCTCACTACGTGAAGTCATGAAATAAAGCCATGTGTAACGAGAAAAATCATCGATGAAAATAATATAGTATTTATGACCACCTTTCGAAGTGAAAGGAGCCGGACCCCATACATCAGAATGGACTAAATCGAAAGGACGCTGAGACACTGACTCACTATGAGAATATGGTAGCTGAATCTGCTTGCCAAGACGACAACCCTGACACTCTAAAGAGACATCTCCTGAGACAGACCCCAGAAGACCTCGACGAACTAAAGACGATAATCGAGAACCACACAGATGACCAAGTCGATGATGCCACTGCTTGAAGGAACCAGTAACAGAAGCGACAGCAGCGGAGGAACTGGCGATGGTGGTGGCAGCGGAAGGAACATGAAGCCAGTCCAACTCCCAAAGACCCTGAGAATCACGGCGGCGAGGGCCAGCCCCAACCAGAGTGTGCGTGCGACGATCCTGGACAGAACAAGAGTCAACATCAAGGATGACACGACAACCAGAATCAGTAAGTTGACCGGCAGAAAACAGATTCATGGTAAGTCGAGGAACATGAGCAACATCAGGAACAGAATAAGAAGGAGTAGAAAGATGGCCTCTACTAGCAACAGAAAGTGGAGTACCATCAGCAGTGAAGACATGAACAGGAGAATCCAGCGAGCGAAGAGAAGACAAAGCGGAAGAATGAGAAGACATATGAAAAGAAGCTCCAGAATCCAGAACCCATGGGGATGTACCTGACTGTGTAGAGGGCGGGTGCTCAGTGCGGGAAGCATCAGTCACAGAACCAGCAGTACCCGTCGAGGAAGAACCTGAAGCCGCGAGCAGACGCTTAAGTCTCAGAATATCCTGCTCGGTCAAAGCAATGGCTGAAGCTGGCGAGGGAGATGACGAAGTCCCTGAGGAGGATGATCGCGCCTTGCGCAGGTGTTTCCGCTTTGTGTAGCACTGGGACTCAATATGACCATCATTGTTGCAGTAGTCACAATGTGAACGGGGCCGACCTGAGCCTCCAGAAGGAGTGGGCAAGAGCGGCGGAGCACTCGAGCGAGAATGGGGCGGTGCAGCAGGTGGAGTGGAAGAAACCCGAGTAGCGAGCACAGAGGGAACCTCCAGCAAACCAGCACCACGTAGGCGAGTCTCCTCAGCACGAATCTCTGAAAGCGCCTCCATGAGAGAAATACGGCCACGAGCAAACAACTGAGCACGCCGGGGCTCAAACTCCTTACGGAGCCGAGACAGGAACTCATAGACACGATGAAACTCCAAATCGGCCTGGACAGCCTGGCAGCAGGGGCAAGTACGACAACCAGCACTGCGGAGAGAATCAAGCTGGCGCCAGATAGCAGAACTCTGTGCATAAAAGTCATCAACAGTAGAGTCACCCTGCTGAAGAGCATGCTCCTGACGAACCACAGAAAGATATAAGGCATCACCAGAGGGCTCATAGCGCTGACGAAGACAGGTCCACATCTGGAAGACAGTAGGAAGACCCAGAAACTCAGAAGCAAACTGAGGCAGAACACTAGCAGTGAGAACAGCTGCAGCACGAGCATCATCATCAAGCCACTGAGTGTAAACAGACAAAGCACCATGATACGTCTGAAGAGCCTCCTCATAAGCCAAAGCCCTCTCATCATAGGCACGATCAGCAGCCTCATCAGCAATCTTAGCCGCATCCTTGGCGGCCTGATTAGCATCCGTAGGAAGAACCAGTGGAGCCGGCGGAGTAGGGGCCACCGGAGGAACCGGACGTGGCGGACAGCAGACCTCGCCAGAAAGAACACCCCAGAGACGGATGCCACGCATGTGAATGCGCATGAAGCCAGCGAACTCGGTGTAGTTAGTACCATCGAAGATCACCGGACAGCGAGGGACAGAAACATAGCCCGATGCAGCAGACATTTTTTTTAGAAGAGACCCGTAATCAGTGGAACACCGGACGGCAGGCGGAAGACCACGGGCGAACGGCGGTCGCCGAAAGTGGATGCGTGACCACGAGTCCGGGCTCCTGGCAGATCTGGGCAGAGAGAGCGCGGTGCGGGGAAGAGCACGAATTCCCGCAGGCGCGGTGGCCGAGCACGGGGAGAGTGTCGACGGGAGGGAGCTTCGGCGGGGAGAGCTTCGGCGAAAGACGGGCGCGGCGGGAGAGCTTCGACGGGAGGGAGCTTCGGCAGGGAGAGCTTCGGCGGAAGACCACGGGAGCAGTCCCGCAGGCGCGGCGGCCGACTTCGAGCGGGAGGGAGCTGTGGCGGGAGGGAGCTTCGGCGGCGTCGAGCGGGAGGAAGACGAGCCGGACTCGATCGGGACGGATCAATAGCACGAGTTGCAGCGTGCAAAAAATTGACCTAGCTCTAATACCATGTTAGGAATAAGCAACTTGTATTCCCATGAGGCCATAGGCCGATATATATACATGTACAGGTGTGGTACATATGCAGGAAACCCCTTATACTACGGGATAAATACAAAGGGGTATACATGACTTATATTATAACTCTAACATCCTCCACCTGACAGCTAGGACCCACAGGAAGGGCCTCTGTATTTCGCGAAAAAAACGTTCCCCCCGCTGACAGGTCGGACCCACCAGCTATATCTTCGCACGCAAGGAAGTGCCTCCTTATTACGCCCAAAAAAATGAATACCCCCTGCTAGTTGGGACCCACCATATTGTTGGGCTGACTTGTGGGCCTACTAAGTTGACGGGGACGGAGGGCTTTGTCAACTTAGTCAATACTCCACTGACCGTACGATGTCCATCCAACGGCCGTAGTGCTTCTTCAACCTCTGGTCTTCTTGCTCCAGCCGCCCAAAGCAGCGCCGGTCGTGCCGCATGCTCCTGCCTCCCGTGGCCGGCTGTGCTACCGCAGAGGCCTCACCACCCCTACTATTCCCACCGCTGGCCAGGCCCTGCGGCGACGGCAGCCTCACACCGCAGCCGAACCAGTGAACCCTCGTACTCCTCTCCGCGTGGGCTTCCACTGCCGCGTCTTCCCCGGCTCCGCGTCGTCCCCTTCCTAGGCCTCGCCGTGGTGCTCTCTGCGCGGCGTGGTCAACGTGGTCAAGGAACGACTTCCATCAGAAGAGTACTGTACGTGGAGAGGCTGACAGCTGGGTCCACGGCCACAGCCCATTTTTTCGTGATTTGCCAAGTAAGTCGCTTTGTCAGGCCTGTTGGGCTGCAAATCTTTCAAGACGAGGAGAGCTTTCATTCGGCTTGCCGAGAAAATGGCCCATCAGTAATGAGAAATGGGTTGTACATTTTTAAAACACATCAAACCGGCAATTAGTTTCAAATATCTTTTTTCCATTTCAAGATTTTAAATTACATTAATTTTTATGCGTGGAGAATTTGTTGGATTTTATATTGATATACATTTATTTTTAAAATCAGTTTGAATGTGAGTCGAAATTTCGGGATTAAAAATAGTTCGGACCGCACCAAAATATGCAAAATTTCGTATAATTTTTTAACTGCGGCCACAATATGGGCTGTAATGCTAACAAAAAGAATATGGGCTCCAAAAAAACCTTAAGAATTAGCAAATGGGCTGTAAATTATTAGAAATAATAGCAGATGGGCTGTATGCTGTTTTCCACAAATTTGAGGCTTTCCTAAAAAAAGGTTGACGCCCAAGCACTGACTGTTGGATGTCCATCCAACGACCGTCGTGCTTCTTCAATCTCTGCTCTTCCTGCTCCAGCCGCTCAAACAGGCGCCGGCGGGACTGCCTGCTCCCTCCTCCCCGCGGCCGGCTGTGCTGCCGCGCAGGCCTCACCGCCCCACCGTACTCCCATCGCTGGCCTAGCCATCCCTCTACTCACCCACACCTGCTGTTATTCTCCGGCGACGGCAGACGAACTAGTAAACCCTCGTACAGTCGTACTCCCCTCCGTGTGGGAAACACCTGCCGAGTCTTCCCTTCCTCCGTGTCGTCCCCTTCCTAGGCCTCGCCGTCGTCCACCGCCGTGGTGCTCTCGGCGCTGCGTGGTCAATGTGGTTAACGATCGACTTCCATCGGAAGAGTACTGTGCATGGAGACGCTGACAGCTGGGTCCACGGCCGCAGCAAGGAAGTGCCTCCTTATTACGCGCAAAATAATTATTCCTCCACCTGACAGCGGGGACCCACCGGACGGGCCACCGTATTTCGCAAAAAAAAACGTTTCCTCCCTGACTGCTGGGACCCACCAGCTACACCTTCGCACGCAAGGAAGTGCGTTCGGGCAAAAAAACAAAACGATTCGCCCCCCTGACTGCTGGGACCCACCAGCTACATCTTCGCACGCAAGGAAGTGCCTGACAGTCGGGACCCACCTGGTCGAAGCGTACGTAACGTTGTCATTCTGGTCGCGAACGTGTACGTACATATATACTGGTGGATGTAGAGGCGCGCATGTGTCGTAGTAGAGGCGCGCACGTTGCACGTACACGTACGTACAGCGGCCAGGGTGCAAGAAAGAAAATACGGCCACGTATGTGTACATACGGGCGGGGTCTCGAACGCCTACTCGCGCATATGTACGGCGAGGGCTCGTTGACATGGGTGGGTCGGAACGGAGAAACAGCGTCGTAGTCGTGTTCATGGGGAGGCAACGGAATGCGTCGTGTTCATGGGGAGGCAACAGAATGCGTCGTGTTCATCGGGAGGCAACGGAACGCGTGGGAGCCAACCGGCTGGGTCGGAACGGAATGCGTGGTCGTGTTCATCGGGAGGGCTTGGACGGAATAGGCGATGGAAACGAGGCCTGGCGTACCGCACAACGGAGGAAACGGACCTCCTACATTCGGAACAGGGTCCTGTTGATCGGGAGGGGTGTGGCGTACCGCAAAACGGAGGAAACGGACCTCCTACGGTCGAAACGGGGGTTCTGTTGATCGGGAGGGGTGTGGCGTACCGCGAAACGGACGAAACGGACCTCCTACGGTCGATACGGGGGTCCTGTTGATCGGGAGGGGTGTGGCGTACCGCAAAACGGACGAAACGGACCTCCTACGGTCGAAACGGGGGTCCTGTTGATCGGGAGGGGTGTGGTGTACCGCAAAACGGACGAAACGGACCTCCTATGGTCGAAACGGGGGTCCTGTTCATCGGGAGGGGTGTGGCGTACTGCAAAACGGGACTCCACGGGATACTGTTCATCTCCACCGTCGACCTCCTCCAGCCTCCACGGGCTACCGTCGACCTCCTCCAGCCTCCACGGGCTCCTGTTCATCCAGCCTCCACCGCGCGCTACTCCACCGGCTACTATTCAACCACCCCTCCACCGTCTACTGTTCATCCAGCCCTCCACACCACGGGGTCCTGTTCAACCACCCCTCCACGGGCACCCCTCCACCGTCTACTGTTCATCCAGCCCTCCACACCACGGGGTCCTGTTCATCCAAAGGCAACGCCAACGCTCACTGTTCATCCAACCCCCCCCCCCCCGCAACACTCATTGTTCATCCAATCGATCGGCTTCAGTTAGCAGCAGTAGCGAAGGAATCGCTCGATCGGGTTCAGTTAACAGCCATCGATCGATCGGGTTCAGTAACGCGTAGCCTGCAGTGCAATCACTCGGGTTCAGTTAGAGCCCAACGCCTCGCTCGGGTTCAGTTAGAGCCAACGCCTCGCACACACGCGCGTACGTGTACGAGAGAAACGCGCATCGCTCGGCCCTCGACCTCCCACCGTAACTGGGAACTCCCCGAAATTTTCCTCGCCCTCGCTTCTACCACGGTTTTTTCCGTCATGGACGGCCCAAAGAATGTCATGCAGCTGCGTATCCAGCCCGCCCAGGACGAAAAGCCCATTTTCTGTCATGATTTTTTGTCATAAAAGTAGGAGCCCACCACATCTATGATGATACCGGGTTTTGTCACAATTATCGTCATAGAAGTGTCATATGTATGACAGGAAAAAAATTCGTTCGGCCCAAAATGTCACGGATGTGTCTTTTTTTTGTAGTGTAGCCTTCGCCTGTACTAAGTGGGAACTCTGCTTGTACATCAAAAACCTTGAACCAAGAGTTATTCCAGATGAGTCCACCATACCTACCTATATACGGTATTACCATGCCGTCCTAAGTAAATTTGCATGTGCCACCTCTAAAAACTTCTAAAAATTATCCTTTTTGTGTGCCTGGATCGTTCATGGAACGACAAGAGGTGTTCGATATCTTCCATGCTAAGCGGGTTATTCTTAGGTTGAGTGTTTATTCACTTGCCATCGCACGAGAAAATGGGCGGTAATAGGGATTCCCAGTCCCGAACTCAAAAATGCAAATAATTAAACAAAACTCCCCGGGACTGATGTTGGTATGGACGGCACCCATTGTTTCGGACAAGCCGTGGAGTGTGATTGATGGTGGAGGGGGAGTAAATCTTTACTTTTACCGCCTGGGAACCGCCACTAGCGTGCTTACCTTGGAAGATGTTGATAACTGATGTTCGTGAAGTGAATGAGAAGGGTGCATGTCTCAAAATATCATTTATCTCTGTTTTAAAAATTGAGCTCTGGCACCTCTGCAAATCACTGCTTCCCTCTGCGAAGGGACTTTCTATTTACTTTTATGTTGTGTCATCACCTTCTAAAACAAGCGCTAGAAACTGAGAGAGCACAGCTGTCATGATTTATGCATTGTGTATAGCTAATGTTGGGTGCATCATGACTGGATCTTTTCTACCACGAATTACAATGTTTATCCGCTACTTGAACTTTGGAAGTGCTCTGCATTTATGTTTTGCGGTCACAGAAAGGGCTAGCGAGATACCACTATTGTCATATTATATCATGTTTGTTTTGACAACATGTTGTTGTTTGAGATATCTTATTATTGCTCGCTAGCTGATTATGTCATTGATATGAATCATTACAATCTTTAAATGTTATTGTTGACATGGTTAGTTATATTGCTGGCTGAAAACCTGGGTGCTGTTTAAGCTTATTTATGCAAACAAGAGCAAAAGAGTTCGTAAAAGTTTTTCTTTCTCACTTTCAGTTTATCAACTGAATTGCTTGAGGACAAGCAAAGGTTTAAGCTTGGGGGAGTTGATACGTCTCCAACGTATCTACTTTTTCTCATGCTTTTCCTCCTGTTTTGGACTCTAATTTGCATGATTTGAATGAAACTAACCCTGGACTGACGTTGTTTTCAGCAGAACTACCATGGTGTTGTTTTTGTGCAGAAATAAAAGTTCTCAGAATGAAACGAAACTTTGTGAGGATTTTTTATGGAATAAAAGAGGATTTTTGGAGCCAACAACCACCAGAGAGGGGCCCCTAGGTGGGCACAACCCACCAAGGCACGCCCCCCTCTCCTGGCGCGCCCAGGTGGGTTATACCCACCTGGTGGCCCCGCTGACGATCCCCCTGATACTATAAAATAACATATTTCCAGAAAAAAAAATCAGGGAGAAAGAATTATCGCGTTCCACGAGACGGAGCCGCCGCCAAGCCCTGTTCTTCCTTGGGAGGGCAGATCTGGAGTCCGTTTGCGGCTCTGGAGAGGGGGATCTTTGTTCTTCGTCATCACCAACCCATCTCCATCGCCAATTCCATGATGCTCCCCACCGGGAGTGAGCAATTCCTTCATAGGCTCGCTGGTTGGTGCGGAGTTGGATGAGATTCATCATGTAATCGAGTAAGTTTTGTTAGGGCCTGATCCCTAGTATCCACTATGTTCTAAGATTGATGTTGCTATGACTTGGCCATGCTTAATGCTTGTCACTTTGGGCCCGGGTGCCATGAACTCAGATCTGAACCATTTATGAATTCATCATTATATTCATGATTTAGATCCGATCTTGCAAGTTATAGTCACCTACTACGTGTTATGATCTGACAACCCCGGAGTGACAACAACCGGGCCCACTCTCGGTGATGACCGTAGTTTGAGGAGTTCATGTATTCACTATGTGTTAATGCTTTGTTCCGGTTCTCTATTAAAAGGAGGACTTAATATCCCTTAGTTTCCAATATGGACCCCGCTGCCACGGGAGGGTAGGACAAAAGATTTCATGCAAGTTCTTTTAATAAAGCACGTATGACTATTTACGGAATACATGCCTACATTATATCGATGAACTGGAGCTAGCATCGTATCGCCCTAGGTTATAACTGTCACATGATGAATATCATCCAACAAGTCACCGATCCAATGCCTACGAATTTATTTATATTGATCTTGCTGCGTTACTATTGCTATCATCACTGTTACACTTGCTACAAATTACTGCTATCACTGTTACTGTTACCTTTGCTGCTGTCACTATTATCAAAACTATCAAACTACTTGGCTACTGATCACTTTGCTGCAGATAATTAATCTCTAGGTGTGGTTGAATTGACAACTCAGCTGCTAATACCTTCAAATATTCTTTGGCTCCCCTTGTGTCTAATCTATAAATTTGGGTTGAATACTCTACCCTCGAAAACTGTTGCGATCACCTATACTTGTGGGTTTTCACTAGCCCCCGAGCCCCCGGGTTAAGCGAGTCAACCCGGCGGTGGGGGTTTTGAAGAAAAAATTCACAAATGTGTGAACACAATAACTTGGCTGGAAAGGGCAGCCTCCGAGCGTTGTTCGGGGACCCCATAGTTCTTCATGCGGTTACAAAAGCTAGTGATACATATGTGCACACAGCTAACTGTAAAACGGGCGGAGGAGTTCTGCGTTCCATGGCCGGGTTGTCTCTTTGCCAGCGGTGTCTCTCTTGCGCTTGTTCGACTTGCGGGCATCGATGAGGTAGTACGCGTTGCGGTCACACAGGGCTTTGCTGACAATGAAGGGGCCTACCCATGGGAACGCTAGCTTTTACTAGACGGCATGTTGCTAGACGAGCCAGAGGACGAGGTCTCCTTTGCGGAATGTGATGCAGCTTGAAGCTACGCCGGTATTTCCCCAAAGAGGAAGGGATGATGCAGCACATTGACGGTAGGTACTTCCCTCAGTGATGAAACCAAGGTTATCGAACCAGTAGGAGAACCAAGCAACACAATGTAAAAATCACCTGAACACAAATAACAAATACTCGCAACCCGGTGTATAAAAGGGGTTGTCAATCCCTTGCGGGTAGCGGCGCCAGAAATTGGCAAACGGACATGAATAAATTGTGGTAGATTGATAGATCGAACGCCAAATAAAATAAAATAGGAATAAATTGCAACAAGGTATTTTTGTATTTTTGGTTTAATAGATCTGAAAATAATAGCAAAGGAAAATAGATTGCAAAGGCAAATAATATGAGAAAGAGACCCAGGGGCCGTAGGTTTCACTAGTGGCTTCCCTCGAGAAAAATAGCAAACGATGGGTAAACAAATTACTGTTGGGCAATTGATAAAACTTCAAATAATAATGACGATATCCAGGCAATGATTATTATATAGGCATCACGTCCAAGATTAGTAGACCGACTCCTGCCTACATCTACTACTAGTCCATCTAGTGTATTAAGTTCATGGAGAAACGAAGTAATGCAATAAGAACGATGACATGATGTAGACAAGATCTATTTATGTAGAAATAGACCCCATCATTTTATCCTTAGTAGCAACGATGCATACGTGTTGGTTCCCCTTCTGTCACTTGGATCAAGCACCGCAAGATCGAACCCACTACAAAGCACCTCCTCCCATTGCAAGATAAATAGATCAAGTTGGCCAAACAATACCCAAATATCGGAGAAGAAATATGAGGCTAAAAGCAATCATGTATATAAGAGATCACAAAACTCAAATAACTTTCATGGATATAAAAAGATAGATCTGATCATAAACTCAAAGTTCATCCGATCCCAACAAACACACCGCAAAAAGAGTTACATCATAAGGATCTCCAAGAGACCATTGTATTGAGAATCAAAAGAGAGAGAGGAAGCCATCTGGCTACTAACTATGGACCCGAAGGTCTACAAAGAACTACTCACGCATCATCGGAGAGGCACCAATGGAAGTGGTGAACCCCTCCGAGATGGTGTCTAGATTGGATCTGGTGGTTCTGAACTCTGCGGCGGCTGGAATTGATTTTCGTCGACTCCCCTAGGGTTTCTGGAATATTGGGGTATTTATAGAGCAAACAGGCGGTTCAGGGGGCACCCCAAGGTGGGCACAACTCACCAGGGCGTGCCTGGGCCTCTTGGCGCGCCCTGGTGGGTTGTGCTCCCCTTGGAGCACCCCCTACGTGCTTCTTCGGCCCATTGGTTGTCTTCTGGTCCAAAAAAATCTCCAAAAAGTTTCGCCGCGTTTGGACTCCGTTTGGTATTGATTTCCTGCGATGTAAAAAACATGCAGAAAACAGCAACTGGCACTTGGCACTATGTCAATAGGTTAGTACCAAAAAATGATATAAAATGATTATAAAACATCCAAGATTGATAATATAATAGCATGGAACAATAAAAAATTATAGATACGTTGGAGACGTATCAGAATGCGAGGGGCTTGATCTTCTTGCTGTGGTAGTGCCTCAGGCCTTGCTGATAGATGGCTGATCGGCTGAGCACCAAGAGGCGTGCTTCTTCGAGTAGGTCGACACCGTCTTCACGAGCTTCCTTTGCTTCGGCTTCAGTATACATTACGACTCACGGCGAGTCGAACTCGATGTCGGTCGGGATGACGGCTTCTGCTCCATAAACAAGGAAGAACGGGGTGAACCCGGTCGACCGGTTCGACGTTGTTCGGAGACTCCAAAGGATGGCCGGGAGCTCGTCAAGCCAGCTGCTAGGTGAACGGACGAGCGGCTCAACGAGCCGTGGCTTGATTCCGGATAGGATGAGGCCGTTGGCCCGGTCGACCTGCCTGTTGGACTAAGGGTGGGCCACGAAGGCCAAGTCGAGGCGGATGCCGGAGATGGAGCAATACTGCACGAGCGCGCATTTGGCGAAGTTGGTGCCGTTGTCCGTGATGATATTGTGCAGAACGCCGTAGTGCACCACGATATCCTTGATGAACCGGATGGAGGTTGGCCCGTCCAGCTTCTTGATCGGTTGCACCTCTATCCACTTGGTGAACTTGTCCACCGCCACCAGCAGATGCGTCATGCCGCCTCGAGCCATCTTGAAAGGCCCTACCATATCGAGTCCCCAGACCACGAAGGGCCAGGTGATTGGGATGGTCCACAGAGCTGAAGCCGGCTAGTGGCTGCGCTTGCTGAAGCACTGGAATCCCTCACACCTGAGGATGAGCGACTCGGCGTCTGGGAGGATCGTAGGCCAGTAGAAACCATGGCGGAAAGCCTTGGCCACCAGGGACCTCGACGCGGCATGGTTCCCGCACTCGCCTTGGTGAATGTCGAGGAGGATCTCTATGCCCTTGTCCTGCTCAACGTAGCACTGGAAGACGCCCGTCTTCGAACTGCGCTTGACGTGTTCGTTGTTGATGATGCTGTAGGCGAACGCCTGGCGCTGCACTTGCCGAGCCTCGGTCTCGTCCATGGGGAGAACCCTGTTCTCCAGGAACTCTGAGATGGGCAGGGCCCATGATGGGGCCGTCACCACGGCGAAGACGGCCACCATGGCGGGTTCTGTGGTGGCTGCCCCCGAGCCGGAGGCGGCACCCTCCGGGTTGGGGATGACGGCGGCCGAGTCGAGCACGGCAGCCCCTGGGCCGAGTTCAGCAGTCCCCGGGTTGGATTCGGCAGCCCCCGAGCCGGGATCGACAGTCCCCAGGCGGGGAAGGGATGTGGCCGGGTCGTCGGGGATGAAGATGGATTCGGATTCCGGTGACGGCTTGACGGATGGCTTGTGCAGGTGCTCGAGGGAGACGCCGGACTGAATGGCCTGCCGGGATGAGCCAATCTTGGCTAGTGCATCGGCAGCTTCGCTTTCTACGCACGGGACATGGAGGAACTCGCAGCTGTCGAAGAAGACGGATAGCTGCTGGACGAGGAAGCGGTAGCTGGCCATGTTGGCGTCGCGCGTGTCCCACTCGCCGGAGCACTGTTGTACCACCATGTCCGAGTCGCCATAGCACAGGATGCGCCGGATGCCGAGTTCCTTGGCAAGCCGGAGGCCATGCGTAAGGGCTCCATACTCGGCAACTTTGTTGGAGGCGGCGAAGTGGATCTGGAGCATGTACTGGAGCCGGTCGCCCTTCGGGGAAGACAGCACGATGCCGGCTCCCAAGCCAGAGTGAATCTTGGAGCCGTCGAAGTCCATGCGCCAGTGCGTTGAATCCGGCGGCGGCGGCAGATACTGGGTCTCATTCCAGTCGACGAGGAAGTCGGCTAGAGCTTGGGACTTGATCGTGGTGCGGGGCTCGTAGAGGATGGTGTGGTCGGCTAGCTCGATCGCCCATTTGGCAACCCGGTCAAAGGCGTCCCGGCAACCTATGATCTCGCCGATGGGGGCCGTGCTGACCACGGTAACAACATGCTCTTCGAAATACTGCTTCAACTTCTTGGCGGTA
Source organism: Triticum aestivum (assembly GCF_018294505.1). Lineage (NCBI taxonomy): Eukaryota > Viridiplantae > Streptophyta > Magnoliopsida > Poales > Poaceae > Triticum > Triticum aestivum. The sequence goes on from NC_057805.1 coordinate 85,895,130, forward strand.
AAATACACGTCATAACACATCTTCTGGTAGTGCGGGTAGTTCTGCTTGGAGGCGGAAAGAACCTCGCTCAGGTAGTAAACTGGGCGCCGGACAGACTGGATCTTGCCCTTCTCTGGTCGCTCGACCACCATCATGCTGACCGATTGCGAGGTGGCGGCAATGTAGAGCAACAGCGGCTCCTTCTCGGTCGGTGCGGCCAGGACGGGTGCGGTGGAGAGTATGCGCTTGAGATCCCGGAAGGCTTCGTCTGCCTGGTCATTCCACTCGAACAGCGTTGACTTCTTCATCGGCTGATACAGGGGCAAGGCCCTCTCGCCCAGCTGGCTGAGAAACTGATTGACCGAGGCTAAGCAGCCGGTGAACTTCTGGACATCGCGCAGCCGAGTCGGCTTGCGCATGCGCTCGATGGCTTGATCTTCTCTGGGTTCGCATCAATGCCATGCTCCGAGACGAGGAAGCCGAGTAGCTTTCCGGCCGGCATGCCAAAGACGCACTTCTCCGGGTTGAGCTTGATCTGGTACTCGTGCAGATTGGCAAAGGTTTCCTTTAGGTCGTCGAGGAGCATGACGTGCTGCTTGGTCGTCACCATGATGTCGTCCACGTAGACGTGGATGTTGCGGCCGAGTTGTGGCAGCAGGCATTTCTGCATACAGCGTTGGAAGGTGGCGTCGGCATTCTTCAAGCCGAATGACATGGTGATGTAGCAATACGCCCCGAAGGGCATGATGAAGGACGTCTTCAGGGCATCAGCCGAGTCTAGCTTTATTTGATGATAGCCGGAGTAAGCATCCAAAAAGGACAGGAGCTCATAGCCGGCGGTGGAGTCGATGACTTGATCGATCCGTGGGAGGGCAAATGGATCCTTGGGGCAAGCCTTGTTCGGGCTGGTGTAGTCTATACACATGCGCCAGGTCTTGTTCTTCTTCAGGACGAGGACGGGGTTGGCCAGCCACTCGGGGTGGAACACTTCCATGATGAAGGCGGGCGCCAAGAGCTTGGCGACTTCTTCACCGATGGTTCTTCTCTTCTCTTCAAAAAAGCGACGTAGGGGTTGATGGACTGGCTTGGCGTCCTTGCGGACGTGGAGTTTGTGCTCGGCGTACTTCCTCGGAATACCCGGCATGTCCTTCGGGGTCCATGCGAAGATATCTCGATTCTCACGGAGGAAGTCGACGAGCTCGCCTTCCTATTTGCTGTCGAGGCGGGTGCCCATGACGACGTACTTGCTGTAGCTGGGGTCTTCCGGGTTCAGCTTGACCTTCTTGGCCTCCTTGGAGGGCTGGAACGAGGCCTCGTCGGTCGACTCCTTAGCCGAAGCCGGCATGGCCGACGTCTCGTTGGGCGCATTCCAGGGACTTGCGGTAGTCGCCGGTGATGGTGATGAGACCCTTCAGACCCGGCAGCTTCATCTTCAGGTAGGCGTAGTGGGGGCCGCCATGAACTTGGCGAGTGCCGGTCGGCCCAGCAGCGCGTGATACGCGCTGGACAGGTCCACCACCTCGAACCAGAGCGACTCGCGTTGGAAATGGTCGCTGGTGCCGAACAGGACGTCAAGCCGGATCCGGCCGATGGGGGAGCAGGAGAGGCCAGGCACGATGCCGTGGAAGATCATCTGGGATGGCTCCAGGTCCTTGGCCTCGAGGCCAAGCTTGGTCATGGTGTCGCGGTAGAGGATGTTGATGCTGCTGCTGCCATCGATGAGAACCCGCGAGAACTTGCATGTGCGCCGGGGCGCGGCGATGTTGGGTCAAGGATGAGGGCGCATCCACCCGGGTTCGGCATGACGGCCGGGTGGTCTTCCAGGGTCCAGGTGATCGGGCGCTCCGAAAAATGCATGTACTCCGGCTTGGCCGGGATGACGGTGTTCACTTCCTGCCGGAGCAAGTGCTCACTGCGTTTGTCATCGCCAAGGCTGGTGAATATGACGTAGGTTGCTTTCTGGTTGGGGTAGACATCATCATGTATCGCGCAATTAGCCGGAGGCGGGGGTGGAGGAGGCGGAGGCGGCGGTCCCATTCCTGGAGCCGGAGTCGGAGGAGGCGGGATGTCGCCCCTCATGATGCGCTTGGTGATGGTGCATTGCCGGAGCGTGTGCGTGGATGGCCTCGCGCCGCTGTGGTGCTTGTAGGGAGCGTCGAGCATCTCCTTGAAGCTCATGGTGGGTTGCCATGTCGTCTTGCCAGTTTGCCGGCGCTTGGCGGCCGGCTCGGCCGCGGCTGCCTGCTCGACGGTCACGACGAGGCGGTTGTCGTAGCGCTGAGCCGGCTGGTCGGCTTTGTGCTTGTTGTTCTGCTGGTTGTTTGCTAGCGGCTGCTCTTGATGGCCGGCTTGGGAGGGGAAACCGGCTTCACCTTGCCGGCTTCGTCCAGCGCCACCTGGATCTTCATGGCGGAGTCGGCGTTGGCGTGCTTGTCCGCCGTCACCATGAGCGGCCATGGTGGCCGACTCGGAACTTGGGAGCTTGTGCTTGAGGAGGGTGCCATCCCGGCAACCGCTGACGAAGTATTGGATGGCTTGGACCTCGTGGACGCCCTCGCAGCTGTTCCGGAGCTCGGTCCAGCGCGCGAGGTACTCGCGGCCGGTCTCCGTCGGCCCCTGCACGCACATGGCGAGCTGGCTGGGGGCCGCTTGTAGGTGACAGTGAAGTTGCGCACGAAGGCCTGCTCGAAGTCGACCCACGTGTTGATGCTGCCAGCCGGCAGGCTATTCAGCCATGTGTGGGCCGAGCCCTGGAGCATGAGTAGGGCGTAGCGCATGGCGAGGTGGCGATTGCCGCACGCGATGCCGATGGTGGTGGTGTAATCGATCAGCCAGTCCTTTGGCTTGACAGTGCCATTGTACTTGGGGGTGTCGCAGGGGAGCGTGAACCCTTTGTAGAAGGGCTCATCCCGGATGCGTGGGCCGAAGCAAGCCAGCTCGATTGCGTTGTTCTCCTCCAGCTCCAAGGAGAGGGCAAGCTGGTCGACTCAATGGCGAGCGTCGGTGTCGTCGATGGTGCGTGGGCCTAGCCGGCTAGCGACCGCGCCGCGAGGGTCCGGGTCGCTGAAGCCGGACGATGGCCGGGTTGCGGGGCAGGATCGTGCCGGCGCCGATCTTTCGGGGTCGGCTCGTCGGCCAAGCTGCCGGCAGTCACCGGAGCATGGTTGCGTCGGGTCCGGGTGCGACCGGAATGAGCTTCGCGGGGTGGCGGGGACGCCGTGTTCTGTTACTCTTCGGGTCATTGGTGTGGCGCGAGACAGATCCCACGAGCTTATTGAGGCGGTCCTGCTATGTGTTGGCCGTGTCAAGGAGGTTTTTCACCCGCTGAAGGCGGCCCTTCAGCTCCTCGCCCTGCAGCTGGTCCAGACCGACTGCGGCTGCCCGGGCGGCGCGCATATTCTTCATGGGGGTCTCATAGACACGAGGGATTGCGCGAAGGGCGCGCCCGATGGCGCCGCCCCGGGCCTGCACATCGGCGACCCGGCTTGGCTCAACGGCGGCAGGCGTGAAGCCGTAGGCGGTGTCGCGCTCCCGCTGGGCGGAGTCTAGACGGCGCTGAGTGGTAGCGAGCGTCCCAGAAAGGTCAAATAGGCGCTGGCGGTCTTCTTCTAGGCGGGCCCGGGTCTCGGCGGCGTTGGTGGCGTCGACATCAGTGGTGATGGGAACGCGAAGGCTCTGCATCGTGGCGCGCAGCGGGTTGGGCGCGATGGCGCGATCCGCTGCGGCCCTGGCTTCGGCAGCCTTCCTTGCAGCGCTAGACGAAGAAGAGGCACCGGTGTCGGTGGCGAATACCTCCACCCGGATGTAGAGGTCCATTGCCCCGGCGGAAGCATCGTTGTCGAGGGAAATGGGAGAGTCGGAGATGTCAAGCACTCTGCTGGGGTACTCGTCGCCCCCGGGCGCCTTGGAGATGCGCAGCGCGGTGAAGGAGGCGGCGAGCGCGTCGATGGCGTCGTCCGCCAGCGTGACGGGCTCGTCGGAGTCGGAGAGGAGCCCCGTCTGGAAATGTCTCCGGTTGGGACCTCGAGCTTCCCCACGGTGGGCGCCAACTATCATGGTGGGTGCACGACAGATGCCAAAGGATGGCTAAAGAGAGGAGGAGGCTCGAGGGCACCGGTGGGCTCCAGAGGCGAGGTCGGCATAAGCGAGCGAGGGACGCAAGACATACCTAGGTTCGGGGCTCTCCGGAGAGATAACACCCCTAGTCCTGTCGAGCGTGGTTTATATGTATTAGTACAAAGTTGCTCCTAGAGTTGTTTGGAGGAAGGATGAAGGCAGACCAAGGCTTAGGCTGCTTCCTTCCCTGGTGTGTGTGTGTGTGTTATCGAGTGGATCGGTTATGCGTCTGCCCGTATTCATGAGGGCTCCTGGGGGGGTTTTATAGTGGACCTGCCGGGTGTCAGGGCTCGCTGGATTCTCCAGGCGCTGGCCCCGTGTGCCAGGAAGCACTGTTCTCTGTCTTGTCGATCGTCATGGAGTGGCCGGGTCAAGTCCGCTACAGTGGTGTACCGCCAGGTCGCCGTCTGCTGGCGTCAGCAGTGATGATGGGTACGCTGTAGCCACGTCGCCCTTGGTCAGCGGGTTAGGTGGGGCACTGTTGCCACGCCTTTGCCGATCAGAGGAGTTGGTGGGGCACTGTTGCCACGCTCATCCCCTTAATGGAGACTCGTCCCATCGTACGCCTTGGATGGGACGGGAGCTATCCCGCGGCTGGGTTGAGGAACACGCCACGGGGGAGCTGGCTTGCTGGAGAAGTCTCGGTTTGCCAGGTTCGGCCGGCTTGCGCCAGCCGGCAGGGCCGGGTTGCCATCTTGGTTGGGTCGAAGAGTTCGGCCGGGTTGGGGGACTTGGCCGGGTTGAGGAATCCGGCCAAGTGTGAGCCGGGTTGAGGGGCGATGCCGGCCCTGATGTTTTTAAAAAGGATCCGGGTTCCGTTGCCTGCCCGGGGTTCATCCCCCCGATAATCAGTGTGAACAGTTACTTTGGAATCCACAATGTAAGATCTGAATTTGTCACAAGCAAGCACGACAGCTGAAAAATCTTTTTCAATAGTAGCATAATTTCTTTGGGCATTGTGTAGAGTTTTACTAGAATAATGGATAAACTTTAATTTCTTATCAACTCTTTGTCCTAGAACAGCACCAACAGCATAATCGCTAGCATCACACATAATTTCAAAAGGTAAGTTCCAATCGGGTGGTTGAACAATAGGTGCAGAAGTTAAGGCTTTCTTAAGTGTTTCAAAGGCTTCTACACAATCATCATTAAAAACAAATGGAATATCCTTTTGTAAGAGATCTGTAATAGGCCTAGAAATTTTAGAGAAGTCTTTCATAAACCTCCTATAGAAACCAGCATGACCAAGAAAACTACGAATACCTTTAATATCTTTAGGACATGGCATTTTCTCAATTGCATCAACTTTAGCTTTATCCACCTCAATACCTCGTTTAGAGAATTTATGTCCCAAGACAACACCTACCTATGGATTGAATAAGATCCTTCAAGTAAGTTGTCATCGGTGCATAAAGCTATAAAAATTGCTCCTAAATATGTTTGATCTTTTATTGTAAGGGAAAATTGAGTGTTGTACGAACTTGTGATGGCAAAGTAATAAAAGCGATGGGCTGCATAATAAAGGTTGCTATCATAAGGGGCAATATAACGTGACGTTCCTATGCATTAAGATCTTGGGCATCCAAAAAAGTGCATGGCAACCTCTGCTTCCCTCTGCGAAGGGCCTATCTTTTACTTTTCAATATTTAGTTTATTCAAGAGTCAATAGTATGCATTCTCATTTCAACATCAATTATTCTCTAGTTGGCAAGCATCATGTGGTGGGGAAAGATCTAGGCACATATGACCGGTCAAATATATTTGATCATGAATTATTATTATTGACAATTATATCTATGATAAATGAGTTGGGACGCGAACCATTAAGCCCCTATCTTTCTCTGTGTTTGATGGATGCCATTTGTTCTAAGAATATGCTTTGAATACTAGAAATCATAGAAGACTATATGATGATTGAGTATGTGGAGCTCTTACTTAGAATTTGTTGAATAAGTTTAATTGGAATTGCTTGGTGACTGAGAACATAGGTTGTTAAGTGATTAACCACAAGTATAGGGGATCAATCGTAGTCCTTTCGATAAGTAAGAGTGTCGAACCCAACGAGGAGCAGAAGGAAATGATAAGTAGTTTTCAGCAAGGTGTTCTCTGTAAGCACTGAAATTATAAGTAACGAGTAGTTTGATAGCAAGATAATTTGTAACGAGTAAGTAACGGTAACGGTAACAAAAGTGCAGCAAGGTAGCCAAATCCTTTTGAGGCAAAGGACGGGCCAAAACGTTCTCTTAAGCTAAGCAAAACGTTCTTGAGGGTACACGGGAATTTCATCTAGTCACTTTCATCATGTTAGTTTGATTTGTGTTCGCTACTTTGATAATTTGATATGTGGGTGGACCGGTGCTTAGGTGTTGTTCTTACTTGAACAAACCTCCTACTTATGATTAACCCCCTCGCAAGCATCCGCAACGAGAAAAGTATTAAGATAAAATCTAACCATAGCATTAAACTTTTGGATCCAAATCAGTCCCTTACGAAGTATCACATAAACTAGGGTTTAAGCTTCTGTCACTCTCGCAACCCATCATCTAATAACTACTCCACAATGCATTCCCTTAGGCCCTAATAAGGTGAAGTGCCATGTAGTCGACGTTCACATGACACCACTAAGGGAATCACAATATACATACCATCAAAATATCGAACACATATCAAGTTCACATGATTACTTGCAACAAGATTTCTCCCGTGACCTCAAGAACAAAAGTAACTACTCACAAGTGATAATCATGCTCAAGTCAGAGGGGTATTAACTAGCATAATGGATCTGAACATATAATCTTCCACCAAATAAACCATATAGTAATCAACTACAAGATGTAATCAAAACTACTAGTCAACCCCAAGCACCAATCTAAGGTTCCGGTACAAAGATTGAACACAAGAGATGAACTAGGGTTTGAGAGGAGATGGTCCTATTGAAGATGTTGATGGAGATTGCCCTCCCCAAGATGGGAGAGTTGTTGGTGATGATGATGACGATGATTTCCACCTCCAGGGGGGAAGTTCTCCCGGCAGAATCGCTCCGCCGGAGGGCAAAAGTGCTCCTGCCCAAGTTTTGCCTCGAGACGGCGGCGCTTCGTCCCGAAAGTGCTTCCCTTATTTTTTTTCTAGGTCAAAATGACTTATATACCAGAAGAGGGGCACCGGAGGTGGGCCGAGGAGGCCACAACCCACCAGGGCGCGCCTGGGGGCCCTGGCACGCATAGGTGGGTTGTGCCCACCTGGTAGGCCCCCTCTGGTAGTTATTTGCTCCAATAATTCTTATATATTCCATAAAAAATCTCCGTGCAGAATAGGTGGCCTGACGTAGCTTTTTCAGGTCCAAAATTCCAGCTGCCGGTATTCTCCCTCTTTGTGTGAACCTTGCATATTATGAGAGAAAAGGCATTAGAATTACTCCAAAAAGCATTATGATGCATAAAAACATTATAAATAATAGTAGGTAAACATGATGCAAAATGGACATATCATTAAGTTTCAAGAGAATTCATTGTTTGAACCTTAACATGCGAATTGCTTGCTACTTTAACATGAGAAGTTATATGAGAAAGAATTGAATGTTATGATGCTAGGAAAAGTGATTGAAATTATCATTGATCAAACTTATGCACTTTGCTAGCATTCACAGTTCATAAATTATTTCTTTTATCATTTACCTACTCGAGGACGAGTAGGAATTAAGCTTGGGGATGCTGATACGTCTCCAACGTATCTATAATTTATGAAGTATTCATGCCATGTTTATAATAATTTTATATGGTTTTGGTATGATTTGGATGGAACTAACCCGGACTAACGTTGTTTTTAGCAGAACTACCGTGGTGTTGTTTTTTGTGCAGAAATAAAAGTTTTCCAAATGCAACGAAACTTTTTGTCGATTTTTTTGGAACAAAAGAGGCACTAGAAGCTTTGTGGGGGGGGCAGAAGGTGAAGGAGGTCAGCACAAGACACCTGGGCGCGCCAGGAGGCCCAGGCGTGCCCAGGTGGGTTGTGCTCACCTCGAGGCCCATCTTCGCGTGATTCCAACGCTGAAAAATCCTATAAATAGAGAAACCATCAGAAATAACCCTAGATCGGAAGTTCCACTGCCGGAAGCCTCTGTAGCTACGAAAAACCAATCTAGACCCTGTTCCGGCACCCTGCCGGTGGGGGAAATCATCACCGGTGGCCATATTCATCATCTCGGCGGCCACCATGATGAGGAGGGAGTAGTCCACCCTCGGGGCTGAGGATTTGTACCAGTAGCTATGTGTTTAATTTTTCTCTCTCGTGTTCTTGAGATGGCACGATCTTAATGTATTGTGGGCTTTTGTTGATATGGTTGGATCATATGGTGTTTTCCCCTCAGTGGTACAACAAGGTGCTATTCAAACGGTTTTTAACCCCTTTCCGCGACGGCGTTTTGAACCGTTGCCAAGTGAGTGACTGCGATAGGGGGGTCCTTCCCACACGACCCAGAAACCATCGGGGATAGGCCCTCCGGTCACACACGCTCGACAAAGTGAGGTCATGTGCAATGGGCGAGCGATCAAATACGGTTATACATACAGTTGTGCTAAAAACTACAATTATACAGGCCAAATCGTTTCCGGTCATAAGTACATCCCACACAGTCAGTCCCGGCTAAACGTGTCCATTCGTATGTACATTGCACACAGTCAATCCGAGGAGTACGTTTCCGTTACTTGTACATCCCAAACAGTTAATCCAAGAAGTATGTTTCCGTTCGTATATACATCCCATACAATCACTCCAAGGAAAATGTTTCCTTTCGCAGTTGCATCACACACAATTTTCCCCACTAAATCATTTGTGATAGCGTTGCCATTGCACACAATATTAACAATTTTATTGTTTGCGTTATTGAATGCATCACACACGGTGCGTAGAAGAAACTATGAGGCAAAGACTGTCCATCACACACACTTTTTATGTGGTAAACATTTATGCAAGGTGGCCTAACGCAAACAATTTTCAAGAGGATGTCGTGTGTGATTGTTCATTAATCCAATACGGTTTATTCCTAGAAACTGTGTGCGTTGCCTGAGGTCATCGCACATGGTGTTTTCTCAATAACCGTTTGCAAGAGAAAAACCCAATTAGCAGGCTAATTGTCCTATTATTAATAATCCATTTATTAATCTAATTGACATTCATATTAAGCACACAATATATTTCATTTTCATATTAAGGAAGCAGGATTTCATAATTGAAATACATCAGAGTACAACATCATATAGCTTCAGCACTCAGCTACCCCATTACATAACTGCACCAGCACCAAGTTTCACATGCAACATCTATAACCTTTCGAAATTAGCATCATAGATGGTACATAGACAGATGAATCTCATCTGGAAAACTACTGAAGCAGAAGGCGAATATTGAGCCTTCATTGATGTTGAAGGTCTTTGCAACTTTAGGCCAGTGCCTGTGGATGATTGGCCGTCCATCCTTCGTCCTCTTAAGGAACACTTCAATATTGAACCGTGGGTGTTGTATGAATACCTTCCTCGACTCCTGGCCATACAGGTGGTTTGAGATGTAATCATCAGGGAACTGCTTTGGAAAGGCCTGAAAACAACGATGTGCATAAATATCTTCTCTATATTGGAAATGGGGCAAAGGAATAAAAAAGGCAAGGTATAATAGTTAGTATCATCCTGTAGTGAACTTATGTCTTCTTCATTGTGCAGACAAAGATCTTGTTTGTTTTTTGTTGCTAATTTCTTTGTGCTAACAATCTTTTTGAGTTTCTTCACTTGACTGATATTCATGGACAACTCATTTCCCCATATGCAAAAAGGGTCAAACAGTTGGTCAAAACCTCTGACAGTAGGACCTACATGTGCAAGACCAAATTGTTAAAAACCTAAATATTAGAATGGTTCCTGCAATTGCACAATAATGTGTTATTAGACAAAGGACCATGCATGTGCAAACCTCGATTGTAAACCTCAGTGCTTCCCATTGTTTCCCTGCAACACATATAAGGTAGTTAGTGATCAGGTTAAGTGAGGGTTCGCATGCTATTAGTAAAATATGTTGATGAAAAATAAGCACATTGCAGATTCCTCAGATTAATTCAAGCCACATGGAAAACCCATTTATCCAAACCAAGCATGATTAAGAACTAGGAAATATAGCAATTGTATATGTTTCTCAAGTATTAAGTGTAACCAAATTCAATTTATTCCTCACATGCACAACAATACAAAATTCTACCCATGACAATTGGACATTGCATTGCATAATTGAACCAAGCAGTTAACTAAACACCACAAGAAATGAACCAAACATTAACCGAGCACCACATTGCACAATATAACATACTCCTAATAGAAGACAGTTAACCAGACCAAGCATGCTTAACAACTTGGAAACATAGCAATTGTATTTGTTTCTCATGTATTTAGTACAGCCAAATTCGAATTATTTCTCACATGGTATACAATAACAGAATGCCCCCACAACAATTGAACATCGCATTGCAAAATTGAACCAAACAGTTAACTAAACACCACAATAAATGAACCAAATGTTAACAGAGCAGCACATTGCACAATGTATAACATACTAGAAGATCAGACATTTAACAAAACCAAGCATGATTGACAACTTAGAAATATAGCAATTGTATTTGTTTCTCATGTATTTTGTAAAGATAAATTTGATTTATTTCTCACGTGGAAGACAATACAAAATTGCACCCTGAAGAATTGAACATCACATTTGCAGAATTGAACCAAACAGTTAATTGAACACGACAACTAATTAACCAAACAGTTAATAAGTGAGCACCACATTGCACGACATATAGAACATATACACTAGAGCAGCAGATTGCATGGTAAGAGTAGATAGCACAATTCACTAGAATTTGTTAAGGAAAGGCAGGAGCAGCACATGCAACGGGTAAACCGAGCATGCTTAACCGGCGTAGCTAGCAAACTGAACTTGGGTCCTTATAGTGAACTAATAAGACAAGCTACTCCTCATCATCGGAGATATCGATGATGATTGGCTCCTTGGACATGGAAGAGGGCAAGGCCTCCGCATCATGGGTACCCTCGTCATAGTGGTGAGTTGCCTGAGCCGCTCCGGGCACCAACCTGCTGGCTCTCGAGTTGAGGTAAGCATGTGCACGCTGAGAAAGCATCTCGTAGTCTTTGTCGAAGGCACCGAGGGTGGCCTCGAGAAAATGCCACAAACTGCCGTTTAAAGCAGCCAACCACGTCGCGGCGTCGGCGCGTGAGGCGTCGACGGTGGCCTTGACGGCGAGGTGCTCCTCCAAGATCTGGGGGTTGGCACGAATGGCAGCCATCCTGACCTAATCCACACGTGCGGCCGCGATTTGCTTCTCCGCTGCCAAATGCTCCTTGATCTCCTGGCTATACTGCGTGCACCATGGCTTAGGGCAGTACTTATTTGGTGGAGAGGTTGGTGATTTGGGTGGAAGGTGTCACGCCGGTGGTCAGGGCATGTGGGATGTGGAAGGAGGAGGAGGATGGGGGTCGGGTGTGGATTACCTACCTGGATAGACGAGGCCGAGCAGCGTGAAGGAGGGTCGCCGGCGACGAGGCGGCGCTGCAAGCAAGGAGTGAAGGTTTCAACTTGGAAAGGAAGGCGGAAATAGGAGAAATGTGACTTTTGGTAAGGGGTAGGGAGTAGATATTTCCGCGGAAACCGAAAATTTTGAATCGGTTCAGCGAAAAAACTAGCGCGCAAAGTGTCATCAGACACGGTCCCTTATTCAGCACTGTGTATGATAGGTGAACATCACAAGCGATTCATATAGCTTAACCCGTGTGTGATGAGTTTGGAAGCGAAAAATTTTGGTTCGAATTTCCCTTGTTACAGTGGTCATCCATGTCATTGCATAATTTGGGTACACAAAGGAGACTACAGCACACCCACACTTCTTAATCGAGCAATTTCAGCAATTAAACAGAGCTAGCTGACCTAAACATTACTCTAATAAATTAAAGACCGCGCTCTTAATTAAACAAAACAAAGAGTACTACTACGGCTGGTGCTCGTCAATCTCCACCGCCTCCTCCATGTCCAGCTCGCGTCTGACGATCTCCTGGGGAAGGGGCTCCAGGGCATCCATCGCACCATACTCGGCAAGCATCTCGCCATCTGCATCCGCCATATCTTTGGAATAGGCCGCCATGAGCTGGGCATGGGCGGTCGTGATTTGGGATTGGGTGGGCTCCGTCGTGGCAAGGTATGCCATGCAGGAACGGATGGCTGCTCGAACGCTCTTGGCGATTGCCAACTCTTTGGCCGTGGGTTGCCGACTATTATCGATGAAGCTTCATTCAATTTGTGCAGTGACCGCCATGAGCTAGCCGTGGGTGGCCTCGACATGGTCGTGGGCGGCCTCCATCAGGGCTAAGGCCACCGCTGCAGAATGGACAGCTGCTATGCCGCTCTCGCTAGTTGCTATCCCCGAGGCAGATGTTGCTGCCGCCACCTGAGAAGCAACAGTGGCCGTTTGGGATGCCTTGACCACCCGATCGCAGATTGTGACCACGCTCATGAAGCTTGTTAGCACGCGCCTGGCGGCTGTGGCCGCGCTCTTGCCGGAGTGGGCCGCCGAAGTTGCCCTCACGAAGCGGGTTCACGTCCCCATCCTTCACCGGCGATGATTGAACAGTGAAATGATATATGGGGAGCGAGCTAGTGTGCTTGACACGTCGGCTGCTGGCTGTAGCCGACGCACCTTCTCGCGTAAGCCGTATGCGTACTATACTCCGATGGTGCTCCAAGATATTTTGTGCTGCATCTCACACGGTTGGTAATAATAAACTGTGTGCGATCTACTTGATTTTTCATCTTGATTTGAATTACATAATGGGGTCACGGCTGCAAAGGATAGTGTTTGAATTACTAGAACTTTTATCTGCAGTGAACATGCAACTATAGGTGTGTCGTCAAAAAAATTGGAATTATTCAAGGTTCGTTTGGAGCTTTTTATACATTAACTTGGTTTTCTAGGCATTTCAGGTGCACAATTCAAAATTAAACTACATGCACATGCTCCGGTGCACCAAAATGGGTTGTAAAATGATATATGTGTCCATGGGTAGATGCTTATGTCCCATGCAAGAAATGGGGATGAATTTCAAACACCACGGCACCGTGGCTCTCCGGCAAATTGAGGTGCTTGCTTTTGTAATTCTAGTAAATCCAAAACTCGTCTGAAATTCATGTAACCTTGGCATGCTATCATGAAATGGCATCAACATGCTGGGGTAAAAAATATTGTCCCATTTGGGGTAGGTTATGGTATAAGCTTCTCACAAACCAGAGCTTCTCACAAGAAGCCTCATGGTTCCGGTAGGGAAACATGTCTGCTTTGTGGAAGAAACGATATGCGTTGCCTCTTCTTGCTTTCAAAAAATTTCTAGTGTCAACGTTGAACAACAGGAGTGTTGTGTCATTTTTTGGGATTTTTCATGGTTTGCTTCGACAGTTTTATACATTAACTGAGTTTTCTATGTGTTTATGTGCATAATTCGAATTTGAACTACATGCACATGCTCCAGTGCAATTATATGGGTTAAAAAAATCAAATGTGTGTCCTTGGTTGCAACCTTAGATCCCATGCAAGAAATGGGAATGAATGTCAAACACCTTTGCTACCGTCGCTCGGCCGCTAACATTGAGATGCATGGTTTTAAAATTCTAGTAAATCAAAAAATCGTCTGAAATTCATGAAACTTGACATGCTATCATGGAACGGCATCAACATGCAGTGGTAAAAATAGTGTCCCATTTGCGGCAGGTTGGGGTATAAGCTTCTCACAAACCAAAGTTTCTTGCAACAAGCCTCATGGTTACGGTAGGGAACGTTTCACCTTTCTGGACGAAACGATATCCGTTGCCTTTTCTTGATTTCAATTTTTTCTCTATTGTCAACATAAAATAACAGGAGTGTTGTGTTAAATTTTGGAATTTTTCGGGGTTCGTTTGGACATTTTTATACATTAATTGAGTTTTCACTGCATTTATGTGCATAATTCAAATTTGAACTACAGGCACATGCTCTAATGCATATAAATTGGTTGAAAAATCAAATTTGTGACCTTGGTTGCATGCTTAGGTCCCATGCAACAAATGGGAATGAATGTCAAACACCCTGCCACCGTCGCTCAGCCGCAAACATTGAGATACATGGTTTTTAAATTCAAGTAAATCCAAAACTCGTCTAAAATTCATGAAACTTGGCATGCTATCAAGGAGCGGCATCAACATGCCGTGGTAAAAAAATTGTCCCATTTGGGGCAGGTTTGGGTATAAGCTTCTCACAAACCAGAGCTTCTCACAACAAGCATGATGGTTTCGGTAGGGAAGGTGCCACCTTTGGGGACGAAACGATATCCGTTGCCTCTTATTGCTTTCAAAACTTTTCTAGTGTCAACATAGAACAACAGGAGTGTTGTGTTAAATTTTGAAATTTTTCGGGGTTCGTTTGGACATTTTTATACACTAGCTGGGTTTTCTAGGCATTTTATGTGCAAAATTCAAATTTGAACTACATGCACATGCTCCAGTGCATATAAATTGGTTGAAAATCAAATCTGTGTCCTTGGGTGCATGGTTAGATCCCATGCAAGAAATGGGAATGAATTTCAAACACCGGGGCACTATTGATTGCTGGCAAAATGTTGAGATACTTTGTTTTTAAATTCTAGTAAATCCAAAACTCGTCTGAAATTCATGAAACTTGGCATGCTATCATGGAATGGCACCCGACATGTTGTGCTATTTTTTGTGTCCATTTTGAGAGAAGGCGCACTCGAATAACAGCCAACAAAGGCATTCTGAAACAAATAGCTGCCACTGTAACATCTCAAACATTTTGTATAATTTAAATCATGTGCGTTCTGTTAACCATTCATGTGACGCCACGCCTCACTCTTTTAATGGCTAGGAGGTGTCGTGCGGATAGGTGCTTGACTAAACAGGAGGAGTGTGAGCTATACTCCAATGCGCAGGCTCACCGGGAAGCGTGCGAGTTGTACGCCGCGCAGGCTCACTTGGAAGCGAGCCCTTTGACTTCCATGACCGCCCGCCTTTCTCGCATCCTCTCCATTAATGGCACCCAAGCCCAAGTTTAGTATGGTTTTTAAATATAAAACACTCATCACAAACGTTTTAGTTAGAACACCCGTATGCAAACCGATAACTTCCCCAGGAAGCCTAGCGAAAATGTGCCGAGCAGGATTTGTGCAGCTCTTTATCACAAACGTTTTAGATAGAACACCCGTATGTAAACCGATAGCTTCCCCAGGAAGCCAAGGGAAAATTTGCCGGGAAGGATTTGTGCAGCTCTTCATCGCAAACATTTTAGATAGAACACTTGTATGCAAAGTGAGAGCTATGGTCTTCCGCAGTAAGCCAAGGGAAAATTCGTCGCGCAGGATTTGTGCATCTCTTCAACACAAATGGTTCAGATTGAATAAGGTATGCAAAGCGAGAGTTCAGTGCTAAGCCAAGAGAAAATCTGGCAAGCAGGATTTGTACCTCCCTTCAACGCAAACGGTTTTTCGGATGACCCATGTGCAACCACGTACAGACAATTTGGTAAGATTTGCATCTGTCATATTGGGTATATTGCAATTTGTCAAACTGGAAAGATTGACATTTGTTGATCTAATAACATTGCCATTTGTCAACCTTGTAACACTGCGATTTGTCAAAATATGCAGCTAAAAATCACTAACACTATCTAATTTTTGCAACTAAGATTCGGTAATTAAGCATAGATTTCATTCATGGATTAAGCAGTCGTTCTTTATACAAACAGTTCAACTCGACAGCTAAACCGACCAAACTTTTCCCCAATTGTTGCCAACCATGTAATGAAATAGCTAGTTCAACTATATATACTAGCTAATTTTAAGTACATTGTACAGTTCCACCATATCTATAGTCAGATGAACTGAACAAAATAGCCCCTAAACACTACTACTACGAAGGGGATTTGTACTACTTCTGGCAGCCTCTCCTCTGCCGAGCGCGCTCAATAAGAGGAAAAGGAGGAGGAGCCTACCGACGAGCTGGACAGCTGCAATATAGTGTCTGCCGGGCTGCACCTTCAGCGACACTCACCTCGAACGCCCTCTGTCGCTCCACACGACGCCTCTCGAAGCGGCAGGACAGCTCGTAGATCTCCTGATTCCTCGCCTCTGCATCGGCATGTGGTGCGGCCATGGCCGCGGTAAGGCTCTTTGCATGCTCGAAGAGGCGCTCCTCCTCCTCCGGTAGGAACTCGATGTAGCACGCAAGGTCGCTGACGCACGTGCGGGCCTCCGCCTCCCGCCTTCGGACAGCGGTGGCGGAGCGGGTGATGATCCCGGCTGTCGATGGTGGGCTGGCGGCCACGGCGGCCGCCGATGGGGTGGCGGCCACGACCACCACCTCCCGCCTTTGATCCACGATGGCGGAGTGGGTGATGGCCACGGTGGCCGGCAGTGGAGTGGTGGCCACCGCTCGCCTTTGGGCCGCAGCGGCGTAGCGGGCAATGGCTCTGGCTTTCGACGGTGGTGTGGTGGCCACGGCGGCAGACGCTGGTGTGGCGGCAACAGCGGCCGGCAACAGCTGCCGACGGGCAGCGGCGGCGGAGCGTGTGGTGGGTGTTCCGCGCACACCCAGTAGGGACGTCACGCGCACTACACTACACCGGGGACTGCGCCGCCGCAGCGGTGTAGCCTCCCAGCTGGAGCTGTCCTCTGATGACGGCGGAGTGGCTGAGCGACGACAACGGACTGGTGCCATTGGCGATTGTGAGAGAAGCAGACGAGATAAGCTACAGGGAGGGAGGGTAAAATGCGATGCAGGACTCGCCGGATGTGAGGGTTTATATAGTAGGCTGGTAAGCATTGGGATTTTGGGGGATTTCACCGAGTCGGGCGGGAAACTTGCGCGGGAACCTGCGCGGGAACAGGCTCACTGCCGTTTGGCCAAAAGAACGCCCCTGCGTGCTGCTCAAGCTTACACTCGAAGCCGTCTGCGGCAGCGGGGTGACAAGACGTGCGAGAGGAGGACGAAAGGACACATACATATACGGTTAATAAAAAAACGTTTGCGATTTAATTACCGTCCTAGTTTATAAGTAGGATTTAACTAATAAAATACGAGTGCATGTTGATTCGTATTTGAACATAGTTTCTAATTATATAATTTTTATAACGTGCATTAACATTTTTTTGGTTAAATTTAATGGCAAAGTATGGCACAGAATATAAAGGGGGCTAATAGACCAAGACGGAGGTAGCAGCACACGTCCGCTCTCTACGCAGCGACGCAACTGCCGGCCGGCTTGTATGCGATCATTCCCTGCATGTTCAACTACTCTATGTGTGTGGTTGCTCGTGGTTGAGGTGGCTGCGACGCACTCTGCTTGCGTCCTGCCACGCGCGCTCTGCTCTCGCGTCCCTCCGGGCGCTCCGCCCTCCTCCCTCCACGTCACTTATGTAATTGGATGTTTATTTCAGTTATATATATATATATATATATATATATACATGTTATTCTTCTGTACACAGGGCAAATCAAACGGCTTATTAGCAGCAGTCGTATGTGTTATTATTGGTCTTCGGACACATTTCTGATTACTGACCTGTTTGCCGCGTATCACACACATCTTATTCAGTTGAACCATTTCTATTATGTTGCCTAATCACACATAGTTCATCCTAGTGAACCGTATGCTGTATATCACACACACCTTGATCTGGCTGACTGTTTCTATTGTGTTGCCTAATCACACACAGTTCATCCTAATGAACTGTATGTCGTATATCGCACACGCCCTCATCTGGCTGCCTATTTTTGTTGTTCCGCCTCATCGCAAACAGTTCTTCTGGATTAACCGTTTGCCACGCATCGCACACACAACTCTACTCTGAACCATGTTTGATGTCATCGCCATCGCAAACATTTTGCAACTTTTTGACAGTTTTATTAGAGCACCATTTGTGATTAATGCATCGCACACAGTTTCGTCAAAGGGTCTCTGATCGTGGTGTCGCGTTAGCAACATCCTGCAGTAGTGCCTCTCTATCTTGTTGTGATGAATTGAGTTTTCCCTTTGTGATTTCGTTCTTATCGGATTGAATACTCTTATGGATTTTAGAACACTTGATGTATGTCTTGCTATGAATACCCTCGGTGACAATGGGGTATCATATTGATTCACTTGATATGTGTTTTGGCACTCAACTCATAGATTCCCGAGGTGACATTAGGGTAATCTATGCATAGGGGTTGATGCACGTTCTCATCTTTGTATCACCGGTATAAATCTTGGGGCACTCTTTGAGGTTCTTTGTGTTGGATTGAGTATTATGAATCTGAAATTGTTTGATGCATATCATATAATCAACTCACGGGTACTCACGGTGACATTGGAGTATCTAGGTGTCATTAGAGTTGGTTTATGTGTATCATATGGTGTTATTTTAGTACGAACTCTTGGTTAGATCAATCGAAAAGAATAGCATGGTGTTATTTTAGTACGAACTTTAGGATAGATTGATCGGAAAGAATAGCTTTGAGGTGGTTTCGTACCCTACAAACAATTTCTTCTTACGCTCTCCACTAGATAGGAACTTTGGAGCGATTCTTCATCGCACGTTGAGGGAAGGTTATATGATCCAATTATATTAGCACTGTTGAGATATTGCACTAGCGAAAGTACAGACCCTAGGCCTCATTTTCAAGCATTGCAATACCGTTTGTGCCCTGTTTTATCAATTGCTACCTTGCTATTTTTTTTTGTTACCATTACAAAAATCAATACCTACTATCCATATTACACTTGTATCACCATTTCTTCGCCGAACTAGTGCACCTATACAATTTACCATTGTATTTGGTGTGTTGGGGACACAAGAGACTCTTTGTTATTTGATTGCAGGGTTGTTTGAGAGAGACCATCTTCATCCTACGCCTCCCACGGATTGATAAATCTTAGGTCATCCACTTGAGGGGAAATTGCTATTGTCCTACAAAACTCTGTGCTTGGAGGCCCAACACGAGTCTACAACAATAAACTTGCGTAGTAGACATCACAAGGTGATGGAGGTGTTGATGAAGATGATGGAGTTGTTGGAGTAATCGCCGTCAAACGATGATTGCCCCAGCGGCGTTCCGGCGCCACCGGGAGAGAGCCCCCCTCCTCCTCCTTCTTCTTCCTTGGCCTCCCCCTAGATGGGAGGAGGGTTTCTCCTCTGGTCCATGGCCTCCATAACTCCTGGAGGGCCCCTTTGAGATTGGATCTCTCTCTCTATATGTTTCTCTTCTATTTCACGTCTGTTTTCGGACCCCTTCACCATTTTTTATATCCCCGGACATCTGTAACTCTGATTGGGCTAAAAATTTAACACATTTTTATCAGGAAATTGTCTTTCTTTCTGCGATAGAAGGGCCCCAATGACTTACGAGGGAGTCACAAGGCTACACAGCGCGCCCTATTGCCTTGTGGGGCCCTCGGGCACCATCTTGCGTTGATTCTTCTTCCCAAAATCACATATATTTCAAAAAAATCTTTGTAAAAATTTATTGCGTTTAGACTTCATTTGATATGGATTTTCTGTGAAAAGCAAAATGTGCAAAAAATAGGAACTAGCACTAGGCACTGGATCTATATGTTAGTCCCAAAAATGATATGAAATGTTGTAAAAAATATACGAACTTAAAGAATATTGGCATGAAATAATCAAAAAATATAGATAGGGGCGGAGACGTATGAGAGGCCATGCTGTGGTACGCCACACCCCAGCCGGTTGGGGTGGATGAACATAACCCCGCGGAGGCTGTAGGCAGTTGACAGTGGATGAACATAACCCCGTGGAGGCCATAGGCAGTTGGCGGTGGATGAACATTAACCCGTGGAGGTTGTATGAACCTGACGGTGGATGAACAGTGGCCCGTGGAGTCAATTTTGCTGTACGCCATAACCCTCGCGATGAACAGGACCCCATTTCAACTGTAGGCAGTTGAACAAAAATCCTTTCGTCCATTTTGCGGTGCGCCACTATTTCGTCCGTTTTGCGATACACCACACCCCTCCCGATGAACAGGGCCCCGTTTCGACCGTCGATGGTTGACCAGAACTCCGTTTCGTACGTTTTGTGGTACATCACACCCTTAGCCGGTGGGGGTCGATGAACAGGACCCCATTTCGGCTGTTCCGTCCGAGCTGGTTGGCTCACGATGAACAGGACGTATTCCGACCCAGTCGGTTGGCTCTTGACGAATATGACGTTGTTTCGTCCATTATGACCCAGCCAATTGGATGTCGATGAACAAGGCGTCGTTGTTGCATAACCCCATCGTCCAATGGAGCCGTCCATTCCCTCTGTCATGTTGCCTCTTGATGTATACGGGCCCTCGCCGTATGTGCGAGTACACGTTCGAGACCCTATCTGTATGTACATACGTAGCCGTATTTTTGCAGCATGGTTGTACGTGTGTGTACAAGATGTAGACAGGACTGCATGACATGCTACGTTGGGGGATCTACTATGATACATGTCGCTCCTTACTCGGCCATGATTCATCGTTGCAGAGAGACCAACCAGTATGTACGTATACGTTTGCGAACAAACAGATAACGCTATGTACGCTTCGACCTGGTGGGTCCTAGCTGTCAGAGGAATTATTATTTTTGCACGTAATAAGGAGGCACTTCTTTGTGTACGACCATGTAGCTAGTGGGTCTCTTGAAGTCTTTTTGATGTGTAATTTTATAGCTATGTATACTTTCTGATCTATCCGTCTTCTTTGTCCAAGATAGATGAGTATTTCTTCAGAGGGAGTGAGCACAGTAGTAGGTTTAACCTTGTGGTGATCTTGTCCACTGACATAAATGACAAAGAAACATATTGTGTTGTTGCCACTAAGGATAAAACGATGAGATTAATCTTATTGCTAGGTTTTCTTCTGTCTACATTGTGCCATCTTTCTTATTGCGTTACTTTGTTTCTTGTAAACTTAATATTTTAATGCATGCTGGATAGCGTTCTTGGGTGGAGTAATAGTAGTAGACGTCAATAAGTTTAATGGTCTACTTATCACAGATGTAATGCCTATGCGAGATTATGCCATGAATTATCATAGGTATAATTTGCGCTTGTCAATTGCCTGACGACAATTTGTCTACCATGCCACTACATGCTTTTGAGAGAGATGCCACTTGTGAACCTATGCCCCCCGGCTCTAGTTTCCATCAATACAAAAACTTATACAATTGCTCTTTTTGCTCTTTTACTTTCTTTCCGCTTTGCACACTTTTCGCTTTTAATCTTGTAACCAGCAAGAACAAAGGGATTGACAATCCCTTGCCTTTGTTGGGTGCAAGCAATTTATTTATCTGTGTGCGGGTACTGCTAACGTTGTTAGCTTGGTGCCTCCTTCTTGTTTGATAACCTTGGTTCTTAACCGAGGGAAATACTTTCTGTTGTTGTGCCACATCACCCTTCCTCTTAGGGGAAATCCAACAACTCAATCGTGAGTAGCAGAACATTGCGTCCTTCAACATTGCTTACCTGCTTGAGCACAACCTTGGAGTAAGCATCCTCTGTCGCCTTTCTAGTCTTAAACCCTTTGAAGGAGTTGTATGTGTAACCGCTCACTTGTCTTGGCATGCTTGTCATGAACTGAAAACCCCTGGAAACCTCCCTCTATACACCACACACCACTCCTCCTAGCATGACAAAAGAGCAATAATTCTAGCAACAAGCAAAGGAGCACACTACACATTGAGTAGAAGAAACGTATGCATGCATGATCACAAGGCAGAGCAAGTTCATCCTAGCTACTATGGTGTCATCCTACCACCACATCCAAAAGGAGGGTGTAATCCCACCACCGCAACTTCTCCATTGACGTGAGGGTTTAGTATATACTCCCTCCGTCCCAAAATAAGTGACTCGATTTTGTACTAACGTTGTACCGAGTCACTTATTTTGGGATGGAGGGAGTACTATATACCACCTCATTAAAATATATAGACCAACAAAATTTTTGAAGCCCTAGCTACCACAAAAGGTACATCGTCATTGTCATCGAGGATCATGCACGCCATCACCACCACCACCAGAAACAACACTAGTAGTAGTGTTTGCCCAGCCAGGACCTAAGCTATAGCATCTGATGGGTGTTCCCCATGGCAACGAACCCAACACCCTGAGCCTTGTTGCCTAGGAAGTGGCTCAAAGCAGCTATCAGAGCCTTTGGACTGAAGCCACCTTGGTCCATGATAGTGTTGTACAGGTCAGGGTGGACGTCAACAGGCTTTCTCTCCCTAATAACAGTTGACATCTCCTTGACGGCGTCGGTCATGCTGCTAAAGATGCCCAACTCGTCCTCCATCAAGCCGCCCCTCTTCTTCTTCCTATCAAGCACAAGAATGTGATCATCGCCCTTAAACCATCAAGGACGATGATCTTTGACTGTTGGGTGTCTGGATAGTCAGGCATAGGTGAATCGAGTGGCTCATTGGAGCCCATGGCATGCTTGTCGGTTGCCAGCCCAAAGGAGAAGATATGTTGCATCTGTTAGTAGTTCTGGATGGGTATGTTGAGGAACTCTACATCCTTGGTGTGGTCCTAAGAGAGAAACATGGCATGGTTAGTTGTGATTGGCGTGCTAGACATGCTTAAACAAGTGGTATATGAGCTAACCGTGGTGTGGCTTTTGTAGTGCTCTGCCTCCAAAAGGATTGTGCAGGTGTCTTGATCCCAGCTAAGGTCTCTAAACTTGGACACTTCGATCCATCTCGCTCTCCACTTCCCGAGGTGGTTGTAGACCGGGGTCGAGGTGACCTCTTGGCCACACAATTCAAACACCTACTTGACAACAGAGTTCAAGTGCACCTCCTTGAAACCCTTGTGAGTCCTCACTTTTACTGGTTATGATATCACACATCTTGTTAAGCACAAACATGGACAGGAACGACTGTCATTTCATCAATTCCCCCATTGAAAGGATCGAGAAGAGGTGTCTAGAGGGGGGTGATTAGACCCTTAATAAGCAAAAGTAGAAGTTTTTAAGTTCTTCAAGTTGAGGTGGAGTATTAGCACAAGTTTAAGCATTCACAATATATTTCAAGCAAGCATGGCAAGAGTATATGGGCAGCGGAAAGTAAATCATGCAAATTGCTAGAAAGTAAAGGGATGGGATTGGAGTGTGCAAACGCAATTGGAGACACAGAGTTTTTTGGCGTGGTTCCGATAGGTGGTGCTATCGTATGTCCGCGTTGGTGGAGACTTCAACCCACGAAGGGTAACGGTTGCGCGAGTCCACGGAGGGCTCCACCCATGAAGGGTCCACGAAGAAGCAACCTTGTCTATCCCACCATGGCCATCGCCCATGAAGGACTTGCCTCACTTGGGTAGATCTTCACAAAGTAGGCAATCTCCTCGCCCTTACAAACTCCTTGGTTCAACTCCACAATCTTGATGGAGGCTCCCAAGTGACACCTAACCAATCTAGGAGACACCACTCTCCAAAAGTTAATAGATGGTGTGTTGATGATGAACTCCTTGCTCTTGTGCTTCAAATGATAGTCTCCCCAACACTCAACTCTCTCTCACAGATTTGGCTATGGTCAGACCGAATAGGTGAACTCGGTGAGACTGATTCAGTTCAAAATGTGAACGTTAGGATTCTCGATGGGACCAACATGATCAACTCGGTGGGACCGATGTGCTAGGGTTAAGGCAAAACCTCATCTCGGTGTGACCGATTGCATGAACTCGGTGGGACCAATTTCAGCAATGAGCAACCAGAGAGTTGGTCAGGCAAACTCGGTGGGACCGATTGCTTATTCCAGTGAGACCGAAATAAATGCAACAGGTAACAGAGAGTTTGCAAGGCCGTCTCAGTGAGACCGAGATCCTATCGGTGAGACCGAATTGCTTAGGGTTTCTGGCAATGGCTATGTCAAGTGAACTCGGTGGCGCCGGATGAATCAAATCGGCGGGGCCGAGTTTGACTTTAGGTTTTGGACATATTTGGAATTGAGAAAATGGTTGAGGGCTTTGGAGCATATCACTAAGAACTTTGAGCAAGTAGACCATTAAGCAACACCTCATCCCCTTTTAATAGTATTGGCTTTTCCTATGGACTCAATGTGATCTTGGATCAGTAAAATAGAGATGAAGAGTCTTGAGCTTTTGCCAATATTTGTCCTTAGCACCTTGAAGGGGTTCCACATCCTCTTGTCCATGCCATGCCTTTGTTGAACTATCTGAAATGTACTAGATGAAAATATTACCAAAATCACCCAGGGAGCACTTGTGCTTTCAATCTCCCCCTTTTTGGTAATTGATGACAACATAATCAAAGCTTTAGATAAAGATAAGAAGAGTAATAAATAAAGCTTTGGAAAGACATGTAACATGCATTGGCTCCCCCTACATGTATGCAATCATGTGAAGATAGACTATGAAAGCATGAGAATGCATAAGCATGTCAGAGTAAGCAATGAGCTACATGTATCTTGGCTATATGCATCAGAGTGAAAGATGTAGGTAAATTAAGTGTACCTTCATGTTCATGAGTCCTTCTTGCAAAAAATATGTACATTAGCAAGAGATCATCATGCACATGAGTGTGATGCATATACTTACCTTGTGGTCTTGAGCTGGCTTTGGAGGAGGTGAACTTGAGAAAACAGGGTTAGATAACATAAGAGCACCTACTAAACAGAGCAAGTTGAGAAAACCACAAGAGTACCAAGATTGGGATAACATGTAGGGTTGAGTACTTAGTACTCTATTTGGATATAGACATGTCCCCAAATATTAAATATATGCAATTGATACGTCTCCAACGTATCTACTTTTCCAAACTCTTTTGCCCTTGTTTTGGACTCTAACTTGCATGATTTGAATGGAACTAACCCGGACTGACGCTGTTTTCAGCAGAAATGCCATGCTGTTATTTTTGTGCAGAATAAAAAGTTCTCGGAATGACCTGAAAATCAACGGAGATGACTTTTGGAATTAATAAAAAATATTGGCAAAAGAATCAGCAGCAGGGGGCCCACACCCTAGCCACAAGGGTGGGGGCGTGCCCACCCCCCTGGGGCGCGCCCTCTGACCTTGTGAGCCCCCTGGACCTCCACCGACCTCAACTCCAACTCCAGATATTCACGTTCGGGGAGAAAAAATTAGAGAGAAGGAATCATCGCGTTTTACGATACAGAGCCACCGCCAAGCCCTGCTCTTCCTCGGTAGGGCAGATCTGGAGTCCGTTCGGGGCTTCGGAGAGGGGAACCCATCGCCATCGTCATCATCAACCATCCTCCATCACCAGTTTCATGATGCTCACCGCCGTGCGTGAGTAATTCCATTGTAGGCTTGCTGGACCGTGATGGGTTGGATGAGATTTACCATGTAATCGAGTTAGTTTTGTTAGGGTTTGATCCCTAGTATCCACTATGTTCTAAGATTGATGTTGCTATGACTTTGCTATGCTTAATGCTTGTCACTAGGGCCCGAGTGCCATAAGGTCAGATCTGAACCTATTATGTTTCCATGAATATATTTGTGTTCTTGATCCGATATTGCAAGTTATAGTCACCTACTATGTGTTATGATCCGGCAACCCTGGAGTGACAATAGTTGGGACCACTCCCAGTGATGATTGTAGTTTAAGGAGTTCATGTATTCACTAAGTGCTAATGCTTTGGTTCGGTACTCTATTAAAAGGAGGCCTTAATATCCCTTAGTATCCAATAGACCCCGCTGCCATGGGAGGGTAGGACAAAAGATGTCATGCAAGTTCTTTTCCATAAGCACGTATGACTATATTTGGAATAGATGCCTACATTACATTGATGAATTGGAGCTAGTTCTGTGTCACCCTATGTTATAACCGTTGCATGATGAATGCCATCCGACATAATTATCCATGATCGATCCATTTCCTACGAGCTTTTCACATATTGATCTTCGCTACTTTACTTTTCCGTTGCCACTGTTACAATTGCTACAAAACTGCTACTGTTACTTTTGCCACCGTTACCGCTACTTCCATACTACTTTGCTACTAAATACTTTGCTGCAGATATTAAGTCTTTCAGGTGTGGTTGAATTGACAACTCAGCTGCTAATACTTGAGAATATTCTTTGTCTCCCCTTGTGTCGAATCAATAAATTTGGGTTGAATACTCTACCCTCAAAAACTGTTGCGATCCCCTATACTTGTGGGTTATCAAGACCCTTTTTCTGGCGCCGTTGTCGGGGAGCATAGCTCTATTCTCTGAGTCACTTGGGATTTATATCTGTTGATCACTATGAGGAATTTTAAAGATCAAAGGACTAAGATTTTTCCCTCAACTAAGGAACTGCCATCTACCTCTGCACTTGATTCTCCTTCTGTTTCTAGTAAACTTGCGACACCTACACCTGCTATTGATTCTGATATGTTGCATGTTATTGATGATGTCGCTTCTACTATGCATGATGCTTATGATGCTACCTCAATACTGTGCCACTTGGTGAATTTCTTGATGAACAACTTGCTAGGGCTAGAGAGAATGAAATTACTGAAACTGATGATATTATTGAAGATTATGATTATGATTCTCCCCCTAGATATGAATTTCCTGTTGTTCCTGAGGGTTATGTTATGGATGAAGAAACTGCTAGAGACTTCTTTGCTTGTAATGATAGAGAGGATCTTAAGAAATTGTTAGCTAAGCTGAAAGAAAAATCCTTGAATGCTACACTACTGGAATCAGCTAATTTGCCATCTGCCAGCTCTTTGCCGTCTGCTAGCTGACGGCAAAGAAGCTCTTTGCCGTCCGCCAGCTCTTTGCCATCAGCTACCCAAAAGCAGACGGCAAAGAAGCTCTTTGCCGTCCGCCAGCTCTTTGCCGTCGGCCAGCTGACGGCAAAGAATCTTTGCCGTCCGCTGGCGGACGGCAAAGAGTGAGGTGGCCCCCACCCCCCGCCCGTTTTTGAAAAACTTAACGGGCCACCTCTTTGCCGTCCGCTAGCGGACGGCAAAGAGGCAAAAAAGCGGACGGCAAAGGGGGGCGGACGGCAAAGAGCCTACTACCTAACGGCCCGTACCCCCGCCCGTTACTCGCTTCTTCCCTCTCCCTCCCACGCCGCCGTTTCTCTCCTCCCACGCCGCCGCCCGCCGCGCGCCGCCGCCGCCCCGTCGCCCCCGCCGCCCCGGCTCGCCGCCGCCCCGGGGCCCCGTCGCCCTCACCGCCCCGGCCCCCCGCCGCCCCCGGCCCCCCGCCGCCCCGCGCCCCCCGCTCCCGCGCCCCCGCCGCCCCGTCGCCCCCGCCGCCCCGGCTCGCCGCCGCCCCGGGGCCCCGTCGCCCTCACCGCCCCGGCCCCCCGCCGCCCCCGGCCCCCCGCCGCCCCGCGCCCCCCGCGCCCCCCGCCCCCCGCCGCCCCGTCGCCCCCGCCGCCCCGGCTCGCCGCCGCCCCCAGGCCGCCTCCTCCACCGCCCCGCCCCCTCCTCCACCGGCCTCCTCCACCCCCCAGGTGAGCCCCCATTTTTCAGTTTTTTTTCTTTTTTTTCTTTTTTTTCCTTTTTAGTTTTAGTTTTAGTTTTAGTTTAGATTTAGTTTTAGTTGTAGTTTTAGGTTTAGTTTTAGGTTTAGGTTTAGTTTTAGGTTTAGTTGTAGAAGAAAAAAGAAGAAGAGGAAGAAGAAGAAGAAGAGAAAAAGAGGAGAGGAGGAGAAGAAGAAGAGGAAAAAGGAAAGGAAGAAGAAGAAGAGGAGGAGGAGAAGAAAAAAGAAGAAGAGGAAGAAGAAGAAGAAAAAAGAGGAGAGGAGGAGAAGAAGAAGAGGAAAAAGGAAAGGAAGAAGAAGAAGAGGAGGAGGAGAAGAAAAAAGAAGAAGAGGAAGAAGAAGAAGAAGAAGAAAAAAGAGGAGAGGAGGAGAAGAAGAAGAGGAAAAAGGAAAGGAAGAAGAAGAAGAGGAGGAGGAGAAGAAACAAGAAGAAGAGGAAGAAAAGGAAGAATAGGAAGAAGAAGAAAAGGAAAAAAGAGGAAAAAACCCCGACCCGACATGGCACCCCGACCCCGACGCGGCACCCCGACACGACACCCCGACCCCTAGACCCCGACCCCGACACCCCGACCCCGAGCCTGACCCGACACCCCGACCCCGACACCGACACGGCACCCCGACCCCGACCCCGACATCCCGACCCCGACCCCGACACCCCGACCCCGAGCCTGACCCGACACCCCGACACCCCGACCCCGACCCGGCACCCCGACCCCGAGACGGCACCCCGACCCGACACCCCGACCCGGCACCCCGACCCGACACCCCGACCCCGAGACCCCGACCCCGAGCCTGACCCGACACCCCGACCCCGACACCGACACGGCACCCCGACCCCGACCCGGCACCCCGACAAGACACCCCGACCCCGAGCCTGACCCGACACCCCGACCCCGACACCGACACGGCACCCCGACCCCGACCCGGCACCCCGACCCCGAGACCCCGAGCACGATACCCCGACCCGGACCCCGACCCCGACACCCCGACCCCGAGCCTGACTCGACACCCCGACCCCGACACCGACACGGCACACCGACCCCGACCCGGCACCCCGACCCGACACCCCGACCCGACACCCCGACCCCGAGACCCCAACCCCGACCCCGACACGGCACCCCGAGACCGACACGACACCCCGACCCCCGACACGTCCCGAAAAGGTGTTCTTTGGCCTTCCAGAAGCCGACGGGGTCATATATTTGTGAATTATTAGTTAGGTCATATATCTTTCGATTTTGTTATGAAAAACATCATATATAATTGTGTTGATCGGGTAGTTTTAAATGTGCAGTTGTTTCATCGCTGCGAGGTTTGGTGTTCGACGACCTGGCCGTGCGTTTGACGAGCTCTGCCCCTTCGTTCGTGGGTGAACACAAATGACATGTCCTCCTCCCCCATTAATTATTTGATCTATTCCGATGAAACTTGATAGCTAGATATATATGTGTCTTGAATTATCAGTATGCGTAACCAATATGTGTCTCCCGTTCGAAAGCGTCATAGTTATAAATATGCATGCATTTGCATATTTATAACCTTGATTCTTTCGAATTGTCCAACGTTATCCATGGACAGCCCGAGTATGTTTAGATTGGGTTCGTTTTCCCATATGCTTTGCTCCGGATCCGACGCATAAATTTCGTCAGTGCCTCCCCTGTTGTTCTCCGGGTACACATCCTCTCTGTTTATTGCAGAGACGTGTATCAGGAGAACAGCGGGGAGGTGCTGCCGAAATTTTGCGTAGGATCCGGGGCATAGCATGGGAAAATGAACCCAATCTAAACATACTCGGGTGGGATTAGGACCTATCATTACCTATTAGAGTGTAGGTTGCATGGACGTAATAAAATTGACAAAGTAGATCAACTGATGAATACATACATGGTGAATTATATATATATATATATATTTGTTGTGTGTCTAGTAGCTCTGAAAGTCAAGATGAGTGATCGTGCGTGGATGTACACCGGTCACACTGGTCAGAACAAATGGAGCACTGAATGGTTCACAAAAACCAAGGGGTTTGTGCGAGCCGCATTTGCAAATGGCCAGAGGAAAACCTGGTGCCCCTGTTTACGGTGCGGCAATTGGGAAAAGAGGACAGAGGCTGAAATGGGCAAACACCTGCAGAAGAGTGGTTTTACGCCCGATTATACGGTGTGGACATTTCATGGTGAGTCTGCCCAACGTGAC
Organism: Triticum aestivum; assembly: GCF_018294505.1. Classification (NCBI taxonomy): domain Eukaryota; kingdom Viridiplantae; phylum Streptophyta; class Magnoliopsida; order Poales; family Poaceae; genus Triticum; species Triticum aestivum. The sequence continues at coordinate 85,924,996 of NC_057805.1, forward strand.
CGAGCCGAGGTGGATCGTCGTCGCACCGACGAGCATGGTACCGGTATGGAAAACATGGTGCAAGACTTTGATGATGCTCGGGATTCGGACGAGGAGATGGAGGAATCTGCAAAGGCCTTCAATGAAATGTTGGAGTCTGCAAAACGTCCGCTCCATGAGCACACTGAGCTTTGTCAGTTGGATGCCATCTCACAAGTAATGGCTCTGAAGGCTCAGTTCAACTTGGGCAGAGAATGCTATGATGCAATGATGACAGTATTTGGACGCTTTCTACCCAAAGGCCATGTAATGCCTGCAAACCTGTACCAGTCGGACAAAATCCTCCGTGCACTGAAGATGCCCTATGATAAGATACATGCCTGTGAGAAAGGATGTGTCTTGTTTAGGCTTGACTATGCGGACTTGAACTGTTGTCCCATTTGCAAGTCTTCCAGGTATGTTGTGGTAGACAACGGTATGGGTGAGAAGACAAAGACCAAAATCCCCGTTAGTGTTCTTCGGTATATGCCAATCGTACCAAGACTTCAACGTCTTTTCATGGTCGAAGAGACGGCCAGACAGATGACATGGCACAAAACGGGCAAAAGAACCGAACTAGATGCAGATGGGAATCTGATGATTTACACACATCGGATGGTGTTGCGTGGAAAAAGTTTGATGAATTACATGGTGACAAAGCGGCAGATCCGAGGCATCCTCGAGTCGGCATCAGCACGGATGGGTTCAGTGTGTTTGGTATGACAGCAGCCCAATACAGTTGTTGGCCCGTATTTGTCTTTCCACTCAATCTCCCCCCCGGACAGATTATGAAAAGAAAGAACATTTTCCTGACGTTGATAATTCCAGGGCCCAACTATCCGGGGAAAAATATGAATGTGTACATGCAACCGCTTAAGGACGAATTGCAAGAAGCCTGGGATAATGGGTTCAAGACATACGATGCCTATAGCAAACGGAACTTCATAATGCGTGTCTGGTACATGTACTCGACGCATGACTTGCCGGCGTATGCGCTATTCGTTGGCTGGTGTGTGCATGGAAGGTTCCCGTGCCCCACATGCAAGGGAGCTCTTGAGTTTCGTTGGCTTCAGGCCGGTCGCAAGTTTTCTTGCTTCGACATGCATAGAGAGTTCCTGAATCCTCGCCATAAGTTCAGGAAAGACAAGAAGAACTTCATCAGAGGTAGAGTTGTCAAAAACTCTGCACCACATGCATTGACAGGCCAACAGACCCTGGATCAGTTAAACGCTCTCGAGCCAGATCCCGAGCGTCCAGGGTACTTCAAGGGGTATAATTCTAAGCACGCCTGGACTCACAAAACATGCTTATGGGATCTGCCTTACTTCAAAGACCTCCTTTGCCCACACAACATCGACGTGATGCACACTGAGAAGAATATCGCCGAGGCACTTTTTGGTACATTGTTCGGCATAGATGGGAAGTCAAAGGATAATACTAAGGCTAGAGTCGATCTGGAGGCGCTATGTGATAGGCCGTTACAAAACATGAAAGAACCGAAAGGAAAGCAGAACTGGACGAAGCCAAAGGCATGGTTCAATCTTGGAAGGCCGGCTATGAGGGAAATTATCTTGTGGGTGAAAATGCAGTTGATGTTCCCCGATGGGTATGCAGCGAATCTACAGAGGGGAGCCAGTCTTGATAAATTGAAGATATTTGGTCTCAAGAGTCATGATTGGCACATATGGATTGAGCGGGTAATGCCGGTGATGTTGCGTGGCTTCATCCCTGAGGATGAATGGCTAGTACTGGCAGAACTCAGCTATTTCTTCCGTGTTCTTTGTGCGAAAGAACTATCGCCTAGCGTGCTAGAAGAAATGGAAGAGTTGGCGCCGGAGTTGATCTGCAAGTTAGAGAAGATCTTTCCACCAGGCTTCTTTAATCCAATGCAACATTTGATTTTGCATCTCCCGACCGAGGCAAGATTGGGGGGGCCCGTGCAAAATCGTTGGTGCTACCCAACTGAGAGGATGCAGAAGACGCTTCGACAAAAATGTAAAAATAAACGTAGAATTGAAGCATCGATGGCTGAGGCATTCATCACTGAGGAGGCGGCAAACTTCGTGACAGCACACTACGAAGCCAAAAATCGTCATTTGCATAATCCGAAGCCTCGGTACAATGCTGACGACCCTAAAAAGGGTGGATCCAACCTCAGCCTATTCAAAGGGAATCTCGCACCAGCCAGTGTTTCAAATCCAGTATCTTTGGATAACGAACAATGGCGCACCATTTCGTTGTATATCTTCAACAACCTGATAGAAGTGCGGCCGTACATCGAGTAAGTTCTCGGTACATAGTTTCGCAACTTCTATTTCCTTTGAACTGCTCTTATTCCTGGATATTTCATACAGTCGATACGTCGCCTTATTCTCGTATGGAGCGGTGATCCAAAAGGATTCTGTCGAAGAGTATGAGCTTCTCGCAAAGCAAGGTGGCGGCTATCCCGGTTTCATCTCTTGGTTCAAACAAACGGTAATTTCTATTAGACTTGTAGGCTAATTTGTAGGCGGCTATCCCGGTTTCATTCGCTAATTTGTGCGTAATGCAACAATCCTTTCATATTAAACTTGTAGGCTAATTCAGAGTCTATGGATGCCGAATTGAGACAAGTCGCTAATGGTTTTGACTATAAGGTCCGTTCATTTGACAAATACGACATCAACGGGTATCGCTTTCGTACCTATGGGAAAGAGCTATCTATGGCCGACCGAAAGTCTACAAATTGTTGTGTATCTGCTATCGGCGAAGGAGGTACCGAGTATTATGGGAGAGTTTAAGCAATTTATGAACTTCTATTCTATGGTGAAAACCCACCGAATGTCGTAGTCTTCAAATGTTATTGGTTTCAGCCGAAGGAGACTAGAAGAACTCATGAACATATAGGGCTAGTTGAAATCAACCAAAGCACCCATTTAGATGTTCCTGATGTCTATATTACGGCTCAACAGGCAACCCAAGTATTCTATCTACCGTGGGCCTGCCAAACTAATCCAAATCTGAAAGGTTGGGATGTCGTTTATGAAGTGCCGCCACGTGCTAGACTATCTCCCCCAAAGGAAGAGGATTATGAACCTCACATTAACCCACACACATATGAAGGAGAATTCTTCCAAGAGACACGTCTTTCTAAAAAGCGTTTCAAGAACCGCTATACTTCACCCCAAAACATTGAAGTAGATAGTGACAGTGAATCCGACATCACCCCAGAGGAGGAACAAGAAGAGCCGGAACAAGAAGAGGTTACTGCTGCGGATGACCTGTCATTGCTTGACCGATTACGTCAAGGTGGCCTTGCACATTTCTTCAAATAACTAATGCGTTGGCCTTGTCATGCTGCAGGGGTTGGGACCACCATCATAGTGTCCGCCGGCCCAACTCCGTCCTTGGAGTTCTTTGCCGGCAAAACTTCCCGGGGTTTGTCACGTTGCCTGGTGAGGGTCGGCTTCCAGAGCTTGGGTTGAGCTGGGAGCACTACGTGGCTGCCCCGGCCCCGCCGGATGTCATTATCGACGGTGTCGTGTGCGACACGAGGGCAGACATGGTGATCAGGACGTTCTGGGTAATTTCTCCTTTACACATTTCAAAATCTTCAACTAGCTAGTTATTAATTGTACTAATCAATATTGTCTCATTTGATTGCAGACATTCTACAGGTGTGAGGAGGGATACGAGGAGGACTGCGCAAATGTTATCGAGAACGTCTGCAAGCGCCTACTCCAGAACTTACGGCACGAGGCTCGGGTGCAGGCTGTTCGAGACTACTACGCCTTGCGTGGTATCAAGAAGACCAAGCCGGCGTGCCGCGATAAGTTCCTGAGTAAGGAGCAGTACATGAAGGTAATTCTTAAGGCCTTCTACTTAAGTTCCTTCATTTAGTAATTCTTAGCCGTAGCGCTCAAGTTTCTATTTGCTAACTTAGGCGCCTCCGAGATGGTGTGCGGATCGGATGGATTGTTGGGAGGTGTTGGTCGATGAGTGGTGCTCACAAGAATGGCTAGCCCTCCACAACCAGGCCAAGGACAAACGTGCCCAAATGGAAGGTGTGCCACACCATCAAGGCAGCTCCAACTTATATCAGTTCAGGCGCAACTGGGTATGTGGTTTGCTTCATGATTCATGCAATTCATTCATCATGCTAGCTTGAGCCCTTTAATTACTAACTTTCATTGCTTCTCTCTTTCAGGCACGCCACAATAAGGCGGATAAGGTGCCAGAGGTGTACGACCTGTATGCCATGGCCCACACTGGCTCTTACAAGAAAGTCAAGGCTTTCTCTCAGTCTGACCTCGATGATGCAAACAACTTCACCAACATCTCCTCCCACAACAAGCTCGTGAGATATAGAGATGAGGGGAAGGCGAGGAAAGGGGAGGACTTTAACCCGAGCCAGGGTCCCATTGATCCAGAGCTGGTGATGATATCTGGTGGCGGGAGGTCCCATGGCTCCATAGCCATTGGAGATGGACTTATCCGTTGTCCTAGCACTCTCCCGGAGATCAAGGCGCGCCAGTCGAGCTCCGCTCCTGAGATAAGGCCTCGTGAACGGCCAGTGCAACTCGCCATCAAGGTTAGTGATACGTACTCAGTTATCTGTCTCCATTACATTGTGTGCGCTTCCATCAATGATTACAAATGGTCATGTGAGTGCTGTTGCAGGCTGCTATACAGACTGAGAGAGATAGAACGGAGAAACTTCTGGCGGAGGCGGCGGAGAGGCAGCGGGAGATGGAGGAGAGGACGAGAAAGATGATGGAGGAGGAGAGGGCACGGAATGACATGCAGGCAAGGCCCATGTACGAGCTCCTTGTGGTAAGTTTCTTCTGCAGATTACTTGCTAGTCTTAACATTTGAGTCTCATTACTAACTAGTATGACTCTGTTCTGAAAACCAAATGTGCAGTCTGTGTGCGAGAAGTCCGGTCAGCCCGCTCCGCCGATGCCAGTGATTGCTCCTGGGAGCACGGTGAGTTTAGTTTGAATGGACATTAGTTGGTAGTCTCAACATTTGAGTGTCGTAATGCTAACGAGACATTGAAAATGATCTTTGTTGCAGCTTAACTCCAGAAACGCATCGCACGAACCTTCTCCAGGTAGCGGCACTAGCCACCCCGGTCCTACACCTCCCTGATCACGGTAAGTTTCTCTAGTGTTTTGCTTAACAAATGCATAAAGACCTAGACTTAGCTTTATTTCCTCCAATATGCTTACCATAATGACCTAGAGTTAGCTTATTTTCCTCCAAAATGACCCATTTTACCTAGGTTAGCTTATAAATGATGCAGTTCATCCAAGTTAGCTCAAAAATGACCCATTTCACCTAGATTAGCTCCTAAATGATCCATTTTACCTACGTTAGCTTTAAAATGGCCCATTTCACCTACGTTAACTCCAAAATGACCCATCTTACCTAGGTTATCTCATAAACGATCCATTTCAACTAATTTAGCTCATAAACGATCCATTTGACCTAAGTGAGCAAAAAAACGATCCATTTCACCTAAATTAGCTCTTAAATGATCCATTTCACCTAAGTTAGCTAAAAAACGATCCATTTCAACTAAATTAGCTAAAAAATGATCCATTTCAACAAAGTTAGCTCATAAACGATCCATTTCAACTAAGTTAGCTCAAAAACGATCCTTTTGACCTAAGTGAGCTAAAAAACGACCCATTTCACCTTAGTTACCTCAAAAACGATCCATTTCAACTAAGTTAGCTCAAAAACGATCCATTTCAACTAGGTTAGCTCCAAAATGACCCATTTCACCTTACTTAGCTCAAAAACGATGCCCTTCACCTTAGTTAGCTCATAAACGACCCATTTCAACTAAGTTAGCTCATAAATGATCCATTTCAACTAAGTTAGCTCATAAACAACCCATTTCAACTTAGTTAGCTCATATATGATCCATTTCACCTAAGTTAGCTCATAAATGACATATACTTCTTGTTCTAGTCTTCTTCTTGTTCTAGTCTTCTTCTTGTTCTAGTCACCTATTTCTAACTTTCTTATTTACCATTTTGCAGATTTCATTCACTTGATGGAAGCTAGCTTGCTATGATGGAGTGCTTGCTTTTCCTTTGATGAAACTTTGCATTGTATCTAGCTTGCTATCTTCATGACACTTTGCATTGTAATATATATATGGATGGAACAATGTGTATGGATGGAACTTCCTTATGTATGAACAATGTGTATGGATGAAACTGATGTGATATGTCATATGAAACTTATGTGCTAGATATGTGTTGGATATGTGCTGGATATGAAACTTATATATGTGATATGTGCTGCAAATTGTGGGATTTAATAAAAAACAGAAAAAACAGACAATATGCAGGCTCTTTGCCGTCTGCCACCGACGGCAAAGAGCTCTTTGCCGTCTGCCGCGGATGGCAAAGAAGCCACGTGGCAGCCAACTGTGCTTCCTGGGAGCTGACCCATTTGGTCAGTTTGCCTACAGTGGCAGACGGCAAAGACTTTGCCGTCAGTGGCAGACGGCAAAGAACCTGGCATCTAGTGACGTGTAGATGACATCATAAGGCGGACGGCAAAGACCAAAGGCTCTTTGCCGTCTGCGGCGGACGGCAAAGGTCTGCCGTTAGCCACTTAACGGACTGACAGCGCAAATATTGCCGTCCGCCCTCTTTGCCGTCCGCCGCGGACGGCAAAGAGCCTTTGCCGTCCGCCGCCAGGAAGCAGACGGCAAAGAAGCTGTTTACCGTAGCCTTCTTTGCCGGAGCCTTTTGCCGTCCGCGGCTGACGGCAAAGGTCTTTGCCGTCCGCCTTTCGAGCCTTTGCCGTCCGCCATGGCAGACGGCAAAGTAGCTGTTTCCTGTAGTGCTAGAATGAAATATGATCCCGCTTTTGCTACTTCACCTATCTTTGTTACTGATAAGGATTATGAATTCTCTGTCGATCCTGAGTTAATTACTTTGGTTGAATCTGATCCTTTTCATGGTTATGAATCTGAAACTGTTGTGGCACATCTTACTAAATTAAATGATATAGCCACCCTATTTGCTCATGAGGAAAAAATTTGTTATTACTATATCCTTAAATTATTTCCTTTCTCATTAAAGGGTGATGCTAAGATATGGTTTAATTCTATTGCTCCTGGTTGTGTGCCTAGTCCCCAGGATATGATATATTACTTCTCTGCAAAATATTTCCCCGCTCATAAGAAACAAGCTGCTTTAAGGGAAATATATAATTTTGTGCAAATTGAAGAAGATAGTCTCCCACAAGCTTGAGTGAGGCTTCTCCAATTACTTAATGCTTTGCCTGATCATCCTCTCAAGAAAAATGAAATACTTGATATCTTTTATAATTGACTAACCGATGCTTCCAAAGACCACCTGGATAGTTGTGTTGGTTGTGTTTTCAGGGAAAGAACTGTTGAGCAAGCTGAATTGCTATTGAATAATATATTGAGTAATGAAAATGATTGGACACTTCCTGAACCAACTCCGAAGCCAACTTCAAAGAAAAGGGGTATTCTATTTCTCAGTCCTGAAGATATGCAAGAGGCAAAGAAATCAATGAAAGAAAAAGGTATTAAAGCTGAAGATGTTAAGAATCTACCACCTATTGAAGAAATACATGGTCTTGATAACCCAACACACGTAGTAGAGGTAAACCCTCTCCGTAGATTTGATGAAGGTGATATTCCTCATAATAAGTTTGCTAGACAATGCTTTGATGAGTCTGATAATGTTATTGTTAAACAAGAAGATTTCAATGCTTATGTTAGTAGACAATTGAAACATAATGCTTATTACATGCTTGACCACTTGAGTAATTATATGAATAGTACTATTAATGATCTTAAGCTTATTAGTAAACATGCTTCCATGGTTACAACTAACGTAGAACAAGTACTTAAAGCTCAAGACGATTTGCTTAATGAGTTAAATAGTAAGAATATTGATAATGCTGCAAGAGTTATGACTAGAGGTGGCAAAATGACCCAGGAACCTTTGTATCCTGAAGGTCATCCTAAGAGAGTTGAGAAAGATTCTCGGAGAACTAATACTGATGCACCTAGTCCTAGTACTAAAAAGAAAAAGAAAACTGATAGGACTTTGCATGCTAGTGAACCCGCTATAGACACTCCCGAGAATCCCAATGATATTTCTATTTCTGATGCTGAGACACAATCTGGTAATGAACATGAACCTAGTGATAATGTTAATAATGATTTTCATGTAGATGCTCAACCTAATAATGATAATGATGTAGAGATTGAACCTGCTGTTGATCTTGATAACCCACAATCAAAGAATCAACGTTATGATAAGAGAGACTTCGTTGCTAGGAAACATGGTAAAGAAAGAGAACCATGGGTTCAGAAACCCATGCCCTTTCCTCCTAAGCCATCCAAGAAAAAGGATGATGAGGATTTTGAGCGCTTTGCTGAAATGATTAGACCTATCTTTTTGCGTATGCGTTTGACTTATATGCTTAAAATGCCTCCTTATGCTAAATATATGGAAGATATTGTTACTAATAAAAGAAAGATACTGGAAGCTAATATTTCCACCATGCTTGCTAATTATACTTTTAAGGGTGGAATACCAAAGAAACTTGGAGATCCAAGAGTACCAACTATACCATGCTCCATTAAAATAAACTATGTTAAAACTGCTTTATGTGATCTTGGAACCGGTGTTAGTGTTATGCCTTTATCTTTGTATCGTAGACTTGATTTGAATAAGTTGACACCTACTGAAATCTATTTGCAAATGGCTAATAAATCAACTCCTATACCCATTGGTATTTGTGAGGATGTGCCTGTTGTGGTTGCAAACGTTACTATCTTAACAGACTTTGTTGTTCTTGATATTCCCGAGGACGATAGTATGTCGATTATCCTTGGTAGACCCTTTTTGAATACTACAGGGGCTATTATTGATTGCAACAAAGGCAATTTCACCTTTCATGTTAATGGTAATGAGCATACGGTACACTTTCCAAAGAAACAACCTCAAGTTCATAGTATCAATTCAATGGGAAAAAATCAACTATTACTATTGGAGGTTTTGAGTTTCCTCTTCCTACTGCCAAAAAGAAATATGATATTCTTATTGTTGGGGACATGCATATCCCCGTTGAGGTAACCTAGTGTTATTCGAAAGTTCTCCGGTTTCATGTCATTCAGAAGAAGTTTGTTAATAAGACTTGATCAACCTTGTTAATGGATTCCTTTTGATGAGCATGAGATGGATGAATTTAGAAAGCACAACTCTCTGTACCCATCTTTAACTTTCTGTTATTTATATTAAATAAAGAAAAAATAGTATTTTCTGTCAGTTTTCTGAATTATCCATGCAATGAAAACACGTTCCGAAAATAAAAGTTCTCCAAATGCCCTGAAAATTGGATATGATTTTTTAAATAATATTTTAGATTTTCTGGTGCAAAGAACACACCAGGGGGCCTCACCAGCTGACCACAAGGGTGGAGGGCGCGCCCACCCCCTGGGGTGCGCCCCCTGATCTTGTGGGCCCCACGTGGCCCCCCTCCACTTATTCTAGCACCCATCCACTCCTTCTTCCTCCAGAAAAAATCACTCCATTGCTCAAACCCGTGTTCTTGCTCATCTTGCTGCCATTTTCGATCTCCTTGCTCAAAGCCCCATTCACAAAACTGCTTTGGGGGATTGTTCTTCGGTATGTGACTCCTCCAATGGTCCAATTAGTTTTTGTTGTAGTGCTTTATTCATTGCAAATTTTTGCTGCTGTGGTGACCTTGTTCTTGAGCTTGCATGTAAAATTTATATGGTCCAAAGTAGTTTTGATGCATGATATAGCCTCTAGGCACTTGTAGGAGTAGTTGCTATCAATTTTGTTGAGTTTGGTTCACTTTTATTTCGAGTCACTAAAAATTTCAGAAATTTTTCAGAGGAAGAAAAATGTTCAGGAAAATGTATCAAGGTGGTTCCTCAAGGAAGCAAGCACCAAGGCGTGCAATACGCGAATCAGACCTTGAACTACCAAGGGAAGCTCAAGTGAAGTCGTGTGAATGGCCGTCGGATGAATTTATGGATCGTGCAGGTTTCAAGGATGAATTCTATGCGTACGCCCAAAATGCCGACCTCGAGGATTTCTTATCGGACAAATGCTTACAGTATTATTATCCCACTGATTCCTTCATGCGGAGGTTTGAGTTTTCATCCAAGCGTAATACTCATACTGTCCTGTTTGACCTTTATGATGAATCTTATACCATGGACCTAGAAGATTTTTGTGATGCATGCAAAGTTCCGCAATGGGGTAGTCTTAGTGAGCCTCACAAATATGAATACAATGATTTCCTTGCTAGCATCACTGTTGTAGAAACTAGAAATATCACACAAGCAACCGTAGGGAGCATTCATTTTCCTACCATACATTATTTTGCTCTCTTTATCGGTAGGTGTATTAATGGTAAACATGAGCAGTGCCATATTTGCGTACCAGATCTTAGTTTCCTCAAGTGTGCGGTGTTAGGTGATAAACGATATAATTTGGGGGCCATTATTGCTAGAAGGCTACATCTTAATGCTAAAGATGGAGATTTATTTGGTGGGATTTATGCAACTCGTTTAGCTAACTATTTGAATGTACCTATTAGAAGTTATGATATTGAGTTGCCACCTTCTTTTCTGGATTATGGGGCTATGGTACGCCACCAGTTTCTCCAGTACCGACTAATCTTTGATAGACGGCGTGTCGTCCTTGTTACTCTTCCTGCTCCTGCCTTCTTTAACTTTCAGGCAAATGGACGGTATTTTACAACTAGAGAGGAGGCAAACGAGTATGAGAGGGCAGCGGAGGTTGCTCGTCTTCAGGAGGCAGCTCGCCAAGCGGTAGCTGCGGAAGCGCAGTACAACCCCGACTTCAACTTTGGATATCCACCAGGCCATCCGTGGGCTTAGACCAACTTAGGCCAAAAGCCTAAGCTTGGGGGAGTACGTATTCCTCACCGACATTACATTCAGGTTCACACACTCATTTTAGTTGTCGGTGTTCATACTTTTTCATTGTATTATCCATGCTAGTTTATTTGTTTCTTCCGCTTTCTTCTTGTGTGTTTGATAAACCTTAAGAAAAACAAAAAAATTTAGCTAGTTTACTTTCTATGCATGCTTAGTAGTAGTAAAATTAATAGAAAATCCAAAAAGATTTCCAGTTCTTCTTTTGCTTGTTGGGAGCTTTCCCGTGTAAATAGTTTTTCTCGTTCTTGTTCTTCTTTCTTCAGAAAAACAAAAACTCCAAAATATTTCAGTGCATTTCTTTGAAATTGTTTTCTTTCTTTTCTTTGGGGGGTCGAGAGGAGAAGACCACATTGAAAATGTTGAGTGGCTCTCATGCTTGCACTCAATGTTGGTTAATCTCAATGCATGTTTATGACTGTTGTCACTCTCTAGTTGGTCGCTTCCCAGTCTCTTTCTAGCATTCACTTGTACTAAGGGGGAATACTGCTTGTGCATCCACTTCCATAAACCTCAAAGTTGTTCCATATGAGTCCACCATACCTTCCTATATGCGGTATTTACCTGTCGTTCCAAGTAAATTTGCAAGTGCCAACCTCTAAACCTTCAAATGATAATCTGTTTTGTATGCTCGAATAGCTCATGTACAAACTAGGGCTGTCAATATCTTCCATGCTAGGTGGGTTATTCTCAGATGAGTGGACTCCGCTCATCATTCACGAGAAAATGGCTGGTAACCGGGATGCCCAGTCCCATGCTCAAAGTAAATCAAATCAAAATAATTGCAAACAAAACTCCCACAGGACGTTGTTAGTTGGACGGTACCCGTTGTTTCGGACCAGCCGTGGAGTGTGCTTGTTGGTGGCGGGGTAGTATAAACTTTACCATTCTGTTTGGGAACCGCATATAATGTATGTAGCATGGAAGATACCGAGATCTCTTAGTTGTTATGTTGACAATGAAAGTATACCGCTCAAAATATTATTCAATCTCTATTTCAAAACTCGAGCTCTGGCACCTCTGCAAATCCCTGCTTCCCTCTGCGAAGGGCCTATCTATTTACTTTTTATTGCTGAGTCATCATCCTCTTATAAAAAGCACCAGTTAGAGAGCACCACTGTCATTTGTATGCATTGTTATTAATTTATATTGAGTATGACTGTGACTGGTTCTCTTTTACCATGAATTAAAATGTCTAGTCAGTCCTTAATTTTCAGGGGTGCTCTGCATTTATGTTTTGCGGTCTCGGAAAGGGTTAGCGAGATACCATCTTGTATCATATCATGATTGTTTTGAGAAAGTGTTGGCATCCGAGATTTATTATTATTGCTCGCTAGTTGATTATGTCATTGATGTGAGTAAATGTGACACCTAAAAGTTATTGTGAATATGGTTAGTTCATAATCTTTGCTGAAAACTTGAATGTTGTCTTTACATATTTGCAACAACAAGATCAAACAGAGTTCGTAAAAGTTTTTCTTTATCACTTTCAGTTTATCAACTTAATTGCTTGAGAACAAGCAAAGGTTTAAGTTTGGGGGAGTTTATACGTCTCCAGCGTATCTACTTTTCCAAACTCTTTTTCCCTTGTTTTGGACTCTAACTTGCATGATTTGAATGGAACTAACCCGGACTGACGCTGTTTTCAGCAGAATTGCCATGGTGTTATTTTTGTGCAGAATAAAAAGTTCTCGGAATGACCTAAAAATCAAGGGAGATAACTTTTGGAATTAATAAAAAATATTGGTGAAAGAATCAGCAGCAGGGGGCCCACACCCTAGCCACAAGGGTGGGGGCGCGCCCTCCGACCTTGTGGGCCCCCTGGACCTCCACCGACCTCAACTCCAACTCCATATATTCACGTTCGGGGAGAAAAAAATCAGAGAGAAGGAATCATCGCGTTTTACAATGCGGAGCCGCTGCCAAGCCCTGTTCTTCCTCGGGAGGGCAGATCTAGAGTCCGTTCGTGGCTCCGGAGAGGGGAATCCATCGCCATCGTCATCATCAACCATCCTCCATCACCAATTTCATGATGCTCACCGCCGTGCGTGAGTAATTCCATTGTAGGCTTGCTGGACCGTGATGGGTTGGATGAGATTTACCATGTAATCGAGTTAGTTTTGTTAGGGTTTGATCCCTAGTATCCACTATGTTCTAAGATTGATGTTGCCATGACTTTGCTATGCTTAATGCTTGTCACTAGGGCCCGAGTGCCATGAGTTCAAATCTGAACCTATTATGTTTCCATGAATATATTTGTGTTCTTGATTCGATATTGCAAGTTATAGTCACCTACTACGTGTTATGATCCGGCAACCCCGGAGTGACAATAGTTGGGACCACTCCCGGTGATGACCGTAGTTTGAGGAGTTCGTGTATTCACTAAGTGCTAATGCTTTGGTCCGGTACTCTATTAAAGGAGGCCTTAATATCCCTTAGTTTCCAATAGGACCCCGCTGCCACGGGAGGGTAGGACAAAAGATGTCATGCAAGTTCTTTTCCATAAGTACGTATGACTATATTCGGAATACATGCCTACATTACATAGATGAATTGGAGCTAGTTCTGTTTCACCCTATGTTATAACCGTTGCATGATGAATGCCATCCGACATAATTATCCATCATTGATCCATTGCCTACGAGCTTTTCACATATTGATCTTTTCTACTTTACTTTTCCGTTGCCACTGTTACAATTGCTACAAAACTGCTACTGTTACTTTTGCCACCGTTACTGCTACTTCCATACTACTTTGCTACTAAATACTTTGCTGCAGATATTAAGTCTTTCAGGTGCGGTTGAATTGACAACTCAGCTGCTAATACTTGAGAATATTCTTTGGCTCCCCTTGTGTCGAATCAATAAATTTGGGTTGAATACTCTACCCTTGAAAACTATTGCGATCCCCTATACTTGTGGGTTATCAGCAATGAATTCCAAAGATTTTCTTCCCCTAGATATGAACTCTTTCTCCCCCTGAATCTGATATGGGATAATGGGAGAAGATAGGGTAAGAAGAAAATCAGATCAAAGAAAAGATAGAGCAAGGTAACATCTACTAACATGTCTTTCCCCTCTTAAAGACATGTGACTTCTCTCCTTTATGGATATATACATCTGGAGAAGCTTAAAGTATGCTTTCTCTCTTATGTGGTAAGCTTTGATGTGCTCTCTCTCCCCCTTTGACATCAATTTCCAAGAAGAGATTTTCTGGAGCATGAGTCAAACAGGTTTGGTCCTTGAGTCACATGACAAAGCAGCATGTAATTTAAGATGCCAGTAGAGGACTGATACGTCTCCAACGTATCTATAATTTTGTTTGTTCCATGCTGTTATATTATCATTCTTGGATGTTTTACAATCATTTTATAGTCATTTTATATCATTTTTTGGTGCTAACCTATTGACATAGTGCCAAGTGCCAGCTGTTGTTTTTTGCATGTTTTTTACATTGCAGGAAATCAATACCAAATGGAGTCCAAATGTAGAGAAACTTTTTATGGATTTTTTATGGACCAGAAGACATCCAGTGGGCCAAAGAAGCACCTGGGGGGGTGCTCCGAGGGGAGCACAAACCACCAGGGCGTGCCTGGAGGCCCAGGCGCGCCCTGGTGGGTTGTGCCCACCTCAGGTGCCTCCCGAACCGCCTCTTTACTCTATAAACACCCAAATATTCCAGAAGCCCTAGGGGATTCACCGAAAATCAATTCCAGCTGCCGCAAGTTCCAGAACCACCAGATCCAATCTAGACACCATCACGGAGGGGTTCATCATGTCCATTGGTGCCTCTCCGATGATGCATGAGTAGTTCTTTGAAGACTTACGGGTCCGTAGTTAGTATCTAGATGGCTTCCTCTCTCTCTTTTTGATTCTCAATACAATGGTCTCTTGGAGATCCATATGATGTAACTCTTTTTGCGGTGTGTTTGTTGGGATCCGATGAACTTTGAGTTTATGATCAGATCTATGTTTTTATCCATGAAAGTTATTTGAGTCTTCTTTGATCTCTTATATGCATGATTTCTTATAGCCTCGTATTTCTTCTCCGGTATTTGGGTTTTGTTTAGCCAACTTGATCTATTTATCTTGCAATGGGAAGAGGTGCTTTGTAATGGGTTCGATCTTACGGTGCTTGATCCCAGTGACAGAAGGGGAACCGACACGTATGTATCGTTGCTATTAAGGATAACAAGATGCAGTCTATTTCTACATAAATAGATCTTGTCTACATCATGTCATCGTTCTTATTGCATTACTCCGTTTCTCCATGAACTTAATACACTAGATGCATGCTGGATAGCGGTCGATGTGTGGAGTAATAGTAGTAGATGCAGGCAGGAGTCGGTCTACTAATCTTGGACGTGATGCCTATATAATGATCATTGACTGGACATCGTCATGAGTATTTGAAGTTTTATCAATTGCCCAACAGTAATTCATTTACCCACTGTTTGCTATTTTTCTCGAGAGAAGCCACTAGTGAAATCTATGGCCCCCGGGTCTCTTCTTTATTATATTTGCCTTTGCGATATATTTTCCTTTGCTTTTATTTTCAGATCTATTGAACCAAAAATAAAAAATACCTTGCTGCACTTTATTTTATTTGGCGTTCGATCTATCAATCTATTACAACTTTCTCCCGTCCTCGTGCCAATTTCTGGCGCCGTTACCCGAAAGGGATTGACAACCCCTTTAACACGTCGGGTTGCGAGTATTTGTTATTTGTGTGCAGGTGTTGTTTACATAGTGTTGCTTGGTTCTCCTACTAGTTTGATAACCTTGGTCTCATCACTGAGGGAAATACCTACCGCGCTGTGCTGCATCATCCCTTCCTCTTTGAGGAAATACGGACATAGTTCTAGCAGACATCAAAAGGAATTCCTGGCACCGTTGCCGAGAAGACATCATCAACATCTTCCAGGTTCCTAATCACAAATCTCATCTCCTCGCAATTACATTATTTGTCATTTGCCTCTTGCTTTCCTCTCCCCCACTTCACAAAAACTTGTCGTTTTATTTGCCCTCTTTTTCGTTCGCCGTTTTCTTGCCGGATCTGTTTTTGAGTGCAGTCTTGTTGCGTAGTCACAATGACTCAAGAGAACACCAAGTTGTGTGATTTAACAAATACCAACAACAATGATTTTATTGGCACTCCGATTGCTCCCGCCACTAGTGCGGAATCTTGTGATATTAATACTGCTTTGCTGAATCTTGTTATGAAAGATCAATTTTCTGGTACTCCTAATGAGGATGTTGCGTCCCATCTTAACACATTCGTGGAATTATGCGATATGCAAAAGAATAAATATGCGGACAATGATGTTGTGAAGATGAAATAATTTCTGTTTTCTTTGCGAGATCATGCAAAAAATTGGTTTTCTTCTTTGTCTCGCAATAGTATCGATTCCTCAAATAAGTGCAAAGATGCTTTTATCACTAAGTATTTTCCGCCCGCAAAAATTATTTCCCTTAGAACCCAGATCATGAACTTCAAGCAACTTGAACATGAGCATGTTGCACAATCTTGGGAAAGGATGAAAATGATGCTAAGGAATTGCGCAACTCATGGGTAAAATCTTTGGATGATCATACAAATTTTTTATGCGGGGTTGAATTTTATTTCTCGTAATCTTTTAGATTCTGCCGCGGGTGGTACTTTTATGGAAAATACTTTGGGTGAAGCCACCAAATTGCTTGATAATATCATGGCCAATTATTCACAATGGCATACCGAAAGAGCTCCTACTAGTAAAAAGGTTAATTCGGTTGAAGAAATTTCTTCTTTGAGTGAAAAAGTTGATGCTCGTATGAAATTGGTTGCTAGTAAAAGTGATCCTATTGATTTCAATGATATGCCTTTGTCTACTTTGATTGAGCATAATAGTGATGTTGTAGATGTGAATTTTATCTCGCGAAACAATTTCAATAACAATGCTTATAGAGGTAATTTTAATCCTAGGCATTTTCCTAATAATTCCTCTAATAATTATGGTAATTCCTATGGAAATCCTTCTTATAATAATAATAGGAAGACCTCTGATCTTGAGAATAATATTAAAGAATTTATCAACACTCAAAAAGTTTTCAACACTACAATGGAAGAAAAGTTGAATAAGATTGATGATTTGTCTAGAAGTGTTGATAGAATTTCTCATGATGTAGAAAATCTCAAGATGAAAATTTTTGTGCCTAAGGTTGAGGAATCAATTAAATCTCTTTATGTTTCTATGGATGAAAGTAAGAAAAGAACCGCTATGCTTAGAGCTAGAAGAGAATTTTTAGAAAACGCATTTTCTAGTGATTGCTTTCATAAAAATGATGGAGATCTTAAAATGATTGGTGTTTCTTCTATTGATTCCTTGTTTAGTAAAATTAAGATTTATGAAAAAGGGACTGAAGAAGAGTCAACTTTAGCTGGAAGGCATCCCGATAATTCGGAGGGTGAAAATCTTGTTGAGAAATTTCATAAAAGTGGGTTTGAAGAGGTCAAAACTTTAACTAGTGATGTGCCCACTCTTTTGGATTACAAAGACTTTAATTATGATAGTTGCTCTTTGATTGATTGTATTTCTTTGTTGCAATCCATGATAAGTTCACCCCATGCTTATGATGAACAAAATAAAGCTTTTACTAAACAAGGGATCAATAGAAGAAACTATGATGAAAGCTTTAGAAGAAAAAATGGAATTAGAAGTCTCAATTCCTAGAAAATTACATGATGAGTGGGAACCTACTATCAAAGTCAAGATTAAAAATTATGAGTGTTTTGCTTTATGTGACTTGGGTGCTAGTGTTCTACAATTCCGAAATCTTTATCTGATGTGCTTGGTCTTACCGATATTGAAGAATGTTCTTTAAATTTGCACTTGGCGGATTCTACTATTAAAAAGCCTACGGGAAGAATTAATGATGTTCTTATTCTTGCAATTAGGAATTATGTTCCCATAGATTTTATTGTTCTTGATATTGATTGCAATCCATCTTATCCAATTATTCTTGGTAGACCGTTTTTACGCACTATTGGTGCCGTGATTGATATGAAAGAAGGCTAAATTTCAATTTTCGCTAAGGAAGGGTATGGAACACTTCCCTAGGATAAGAATTAGGCCACCATATGAATCAATCATGAGGGCATCTTATGGATCTAGAAACAAAGATGACAATACTTAGGTCCGTGCTTTATGCCTAGCTAAGGGCGTAAAACGATAGCGCTTGTTGGGAGGCAACCCAATGAATAAAATTTATTTTTGCTTTTTGCTTTCTGTTCTTGAGTGTTTGCACAATTATGCTACTGTTATGATTGTGTTCTTTGTGTTTTAGTTAGTGTTTGTGCCAAGCAAAGCCTTTAGGATCTTCTTGGGTGATAGTTGTTTTGATCTTGCTGAAAAACAGAAACTTTTGCGTCCAGAAAAACAATTGTTAAAAATCATAGAAGCAACGAAAAATTCTGAATTTTTGACACAAGATTGATATACAAATTTCCTACGTTGTCCTAATTTTTCAGAATATTTGGAGTTACAGAAGTATTCGGAATATCCAAATTGTTACAGACTGTTCTGTTTTTGACAGATTCTGTTTTCTTTGTGTTGTGTGCTTGTTTTGATGATTCTATCGTTTTCTTTGATGAGTTTTTGCCATCGAAAAGTTGGAATACAGTATATATAATGCAAGAAAATAAAATATGAATTGGTTTGCTACAGTACTTATAGTAGTGATTTGTTTTCTTATACTAACGGATCTCACGAAGGTTTTTGTTGAGTTTTGTGTGATTGAAGTTTTCAAGTTTTGGGTGATATTACGATGGATGAAGGAATAAGGAGTAATAAGAGCCTAAGCTTGGGGATGCCCATGGCATCCCAAGCTATTATCCAAAGAGAAGCAAGCAACTAAGCTTGGGGATGCCCGAGTGGCATCCCCTCTTTCTTCTAACGACCATCGGTATTTTACTCGGAACTATATTTTTATTCGTCACATACTATGAGTTTTGCTTGGAGCGTCTTGTATGATATGAGTCTTTTCTTGTTTTGCTTTTTATTTTAAGTCTTGAATCCTTTCTGGACACACTTATTTGAGAGAGCCAAAATTATGCCATGACTTGTTAGAATTTCTCTCTATGCTTCACTTAAATCTTTATGAGCTATGGAATTGCTCCAGTGCTTCACTTATATCTTTTTGAGCATGGTGTGCTTTAGTATTTTTGAAGAAATGCTCCCATGCTTCACTTAGATTTATTTGAGAGTTAGTAATTTTTTAAAGAAATTCTCTCTTGCTTCACTTAAATTAATTTGAGAGAAAGAAATATTATGCTCACAATCTTCACTTATATTTGTTTGAGCTTATCAAAAGCAACACATGAAAATTAGTTCCAAAGTGATAGATATCCAAGAAGGATATAACAAAAACTTTCATGAAGATCATTGGATAAAATAAACTTGATTCCTTGTAATAGTTTTGAGATATGATGATGTGATATGTGAGTCATGTTGATGAGTAATTATGCTTTAGTAAGAATATTGGTGTTAAGATTTGTGATTCCATATGCAAGCACGAAAGTCAATAGTTATGCAATGAAATTACATCCTACTTGTGGTGCATTATTCGGTGTTAATTATGCTCAATGCTCGCTTATGAGATTATTCGTTTCTTGGTTGGTCGCTTCTCAATCTTTTGCTAGCCTTCATTTTGCACTAAGTATGATCACTACTTGTGCATCCAAAATCCTTTAAACCAGTTTTGCCCATGAGTCCACCATACCTACCTATAGGCGGTATTCTTTTGCCGTTCTAAGCAAATATGTATGTGCCATCTCTAATTTTTAAAATAAACTTCTCTTTTGTGTGCCCGTACCGCTCATGAAGCGGTTGGGGGTGGCTAATATATTTCCATGCTAGATATGTTATTCTCACGATGAGTGTTTATTCACTTGTCATTGCACGAGAGTAAGGCAAAGGTATTAGGGATGCCCGGTCCCGAAATGAAAAATGAATTTACTTTATGTTGTCAAATAATAAATTCCTTGGAAAGTGTTGGTATGGAAGGCGCCCGTGGATACGGCTAGCCATGGAAAGTGAAAGTATGGTTGAAAAAGGAATAAACTATAATTTCTGTTTGGGAACCGCCTATGATATATCTAGCATGCAAAGTATTGGTAACTTCTCGATTGTTCTCGTTGACAGGAAAAGTATGCCTCCCAAAATGTTTTTATCTCAATGTTTTTCGCTTTGAGCTCTGGCACCTCTATAAATACCTACTTCCCCCCGCGAAGGGCCTTTTGTAAGGGCATTTCCCTACTTTGTGTTTTGGATGATGATGACAACCCTTTATTGGTCTAATCATGTGCTAAGTGCTTCAGGTTCTCGGTGATTAGGCTTTCATCGGTTGGCTATTCTCTCTGGAAGGAAAAGATCGAAGACGGAGTTTTCTACGTGTATATCTCTTTGGTCGTAGGGAACCCGTACTATTAAGAGGGAATCCACATTGGAAGGAGTTGGGGAAAATCCTCGCACGTACACTTTTGCCACCCCATCTGTTGCCTTCCGTGTTTTGTGTGAGAGAGTGCTCCCTCTCTTTTCAACTACCTACTGTGTTCTCCCAGCGGTTGTACCGCTCGTTCGAGCGGTTGTACCGCTGGATCCTGCACTTACCCAACCACCGTGTGACGCCCCCGATTCAATCGTACACTAATCATGCACGCAAATGTGTACGATCAAGATCAGGGACTCACGGGAAGATATCACAACACAACTCTACAACATAAATAAGTCATACAAGCATCATAATACAAACCAGGGGCCTCGAGGGCTCGAATACAAGTGCTCGATCATAGACGAGTCAGCGGAAGCAACAATATCTGGGTACAAACATAAGTTAAACAAGTTTGCCTTAAGAAGGCTAGCACAAACTGGGATACAGATTGAAAGAGGCGCAGGCCTCCTGCCTAGGATCCTCCTAACTACTCCTGGTCGTCGTCAGCGGGTTGCACGTAGTAGTAGGCACCTCCGGTGTAGTAGGAGTCATCGTCGATGGTGGCGTCTGGCTCCTGGGCTCCAGCATCTGGTTGCGACAACCAGGTAGAAGGGAAAGGGGGAAAAGAGGGAGAAAAGCAACCGTGAGTACTCATCCAAAGTACTCGCAAGCAAGATCTACACTACATATGCATGGGTATATGTGTAAAGGGGCCCTATCAGTGGACTGAACTGTAGAATGCCGGAATAAGAGGGGGATAGCTAATCCTGTCGAAGTTTACGCTTCTGGCAGCCTCCATCTTGCAGCATGTAGAAGAGAATAGATGGTAAGCTCACCAAGTATCATCGCATAGTATAATCCTACCCGACGATCCTCTCCTCGTCGACCTGTGAGAGAGCAATCACCGGGTTGTATCTGGCACTTGGAAGGGTGTGTTTTATTAAGTATCCGGTTCTAGTTGTCATAAGGTCAAGGTACAACTCCGGGTCGTCCTTTTACCGAGGGACACGGCTATTCGAATAGATAAACTTCCCTGCAGGGGTGCACCACATAACCCAACACGCTCGATCCCATTTGGCCGGACACACTTTCCTGGTTCATGCCCAGCCTCGGAAGATCAACATGTCGCAGCCCCACCTAGGCACAACAGAGAGGTCAGCACGCCGGTCTAAATCCTATGGCGCAGGGGTCTGGGACCATCGCCCATTGCACACCTGCACGTTGCGAACGCGGCCGGAAGCAGACCTAGCCTAGCAGGCGTTCCAGTCCAATCCGGCGCGCGCCGCTCAGTCGCTGACGTCACGAAGGCTTCGGCTGATATCATGACGTCGAGTGCCCATAACTATTCCCGCGTAGTTGGTTAGTGCGTATAGACCAAATGGCCAGACTCAGATCAAATACCAAGAACTCGTTAAGCGTGTTATTTGATGTAACCGCGGACACCGGCCAGGGCCAGGCCCACCTCTCACCTAGGCGGTCTCAACCTGCCCTGTCACTCCGCCACAAAGATCCACCCAGAGGGCCGTCGGGACAAAGGTCCTTTCAGCCCCCAATCCGTGAATCACTCGCGGGTACTCCTCGAGCCGACCCGACTTTAGTCACCACATGTATCATGTATAAAGTATATAGTATATACCCGTGATCACCTCCCGAAGTGATCACGGCCCAGTAGTATAGCACAGTAGACGGACAAGAAGGTAGGGCCACAGATGGAATACTAGCATCCTATACTAAGCATGTAGGATTGCAGGTAAAGGTAACAACAGTAGTGGCAAAGACAGGCTATGCATCAGAATATGATTAATCGGAAAGCAGTAACATGCTACACTACTCTAATGCAAGCAGTATAGAGAAGAATAGGCAATATCTGGTGATCAAGGGGGGCTTGCCTGGTTGCTCTAGCAAGAAGAAGGGGTCGTCGTCGATGTAGTCGATCACAGGGGTATCGGCAACGGTCTCGGAGCCTACCGGAAAGAAGTAACGGAGGGGGAACACAATAAATAACAGAGCAATCAAATGTAATACAAAGCAAGACGCGGCAATACGTTGTGCTAGGGGTGACCTAACGCAGGGATAGGTGATACCGGTGAAGGGGGGAAACATCCGGGAAAGTATTCCCGGTGTTTCGCGTTTTCGGACAGACGGACTGGAGGGGGAAAGTTGCATGTTCGCTATGCTAGGGATGTGTGGCTGACCAACGGACTGTGTATTCGGATTCGTCTCGTCGTTCTGAGCAACTTTCATGTACAAAGTATTTTCATCCGAATTACGGATTATTTTATATGATTTTCTAAAATTTCTGGATTTAATTATATTTCGAAATTAAAACAGAATATACTAAGTGTACCCATGGGTTTCCTAGTCTATTGTGTGCCAAGTGGAGCCTGGGTGTGCTGAGTCATCAGGTCAACAGTCAACGTTGACTGGATTGACCACTACAGTGCATGTGGTGGGGTCCACATGTCATTGTGTAATAACTAACCTAACTAGTACTACCAATTAGTCTCTAATCTAATTTGCACGGCCGGCCACTAGTGGCTGTGCACACCCACGCACATAGCAAGGTCACCGTGGCCATTAGCAGCAGCAAGTAGCGCACAGCAGCGGCAACAACTAACAATAACAGCAGCGGCAGAAGCTAAGCAGCTAAGCAACGGCAGAAACAGAAGGCAGCAACAGGGGCTACACTAGGCAGCGGTGGCGCTAGGCAGCGGGCGGCAGCAGGGGCGGCGCTAGGCGATGGCCGGCGAGCAACTGCAGGCGGAGGCGAGGCCAGGGGCGGGCGCGCACTGGCAGCAGTACACACCAGCAAGTTAAGAAGCAGCAGCTCATGCACGCACGTATGTACGCGTACGCGCGAGGTCGGATGTGCTCGGGGACGGCAAACGGCGACCGAATCGAGGCAGGGGAAGGAGGGATCCAGAGGTGTTGCTCACAGGTAGACCATGGGCGCGCTCGGAGAGGGTCGGGGTGGACCAGAGAGGCGGTGGTGATGGCGAGACGACGACGGCCGGACGAAGAAGACGAAGACTGCGTCGGCTACGCAGCTCCCCGCCTCATTCCAGTGCCCTGAACGGACGCGGTAGAGCGCTGCGAACCTCCAGGATGTGCTCCATGGATGGCCGGCACGCATGGCTCTGCCTCTCCCCTGTGAGAGGTAGGGGAAAAGGCCGGCCAGTTGGGCTGGGCCTGGTACAGTAAAAGTACTAGGCTTAAGTTAACGGGGGGATTTCTCCCCTTTTTTATCCTTTTCTGTTTTCCAATCTAGCTATTGTTTTTCTAAATAGTTATCAAATGAATTTTTTTATTATGAAACTTTTCACAAAAATGGTATGTAATATTCTAGGGTTGCACAAAAAGTATTGAGGGCATTCGCAATTATTTGATTTTTGGTTTGAATTTAAATGTGTTGGATAGGTGTTGCTGGGTCTGTTTTACATACTTTAGGGGCATTTTAACCACTCAAATAATGTTAGTTTCTACATGAAAATTATATAGTGATTATTTTCAACCCAACGAACATTTTTGTTTTACTGTTTAAAGAAATATTATTTTGACTTGAAATTTAAATTTGAATTTGACTTTGCTTTTTATTTAGTGGCAATGTGCATAGTAATCATGATGACATGGCCACCATTAGGGGGAGATTACTGTAGCATAATTATCCGGGCGTCACAATTCTCCTCCACTACAAGAAATCTCGTCCCGAGATTTAAGAGGTAGTGAAAGGGGGAAAGGTTTGGTAACGAATCTAGCGGGTCTCCTCATTCTGGCTTGCTCTTCTCGAAGAGGCCGGTCCAATACATTGATGTCTTCATTTCTCTGCTTCAGGTCATCATGATGAAGTCGGCATCCTTTCTTCGGGAACTCCATCGTACTTACGAAAGAATAAAGGGTGGGCATTCCGGGAGAACAGACCTCTGCAAGGTCGACTATCTGGTCGATAACATCGAGGAAGGTGGCGGAAAGTAACTCTCGAATTGAATTAAGAAAATATCGAGAGCAATGTAAGGAGGTATCATGGGAAGTTTCGAGCGGGCAGGCAATCGTTCGATGCCTGTTACAGGGCACGAAAGGGGTTCAAAGCAACGAGAATAAATATTGTGTTTAATACCTGAATTGAGGATCTCTCGGAAGGTGGCTCGTGAATTACATACGGGGTCACACACGAGGAATAACTATGGAAACAGGGGGTGTACAGGAGAGTCAGGTTTCGATCCTGTGGAACTGTGGGTTATGGGCCCACCATGTGGGTTAAAAGTAGGCAGGGCGGAGACGTCTTGCGTGATCATGCAAGCAAGGCATGTCAGAGGATAGACTATCGGTTATGTCGGCAACAACGTCGGTACCAAGGGCGAGGGACGAAGAGAACCATTTTCCTGCTCGTTGAACGAGGCGGACCAATAGGCAAAGTTCTCGTCCATCGGTGGCTACCGGAATGTCATCAACAATAGTAACAGGGTATTGCTGACAGAATTGTACAACGAGGTGTTTCCATAAGCAGGAGAATGCTACTGCTTAGATCATATAGATCACAAGAAAGGTTAAACCAAATAATGGAAAGGAAAATATGATTATCAGATTGGCAGAAGAATGGAAAGGAAAATGTGTTAAAACACATATTCCCGGGGTATATCCTTCCCACGGACAAGTAGGGCATGATATCCATGACAGGATTTAAAGTAGAAAACCATTTAGGTAAGGGGAGAGGAATTTCATGACATAACCCAAACAACGGTGTTTGGATAATGGACAAAGAAAATTTAGCATTGTTCTTCAAATGCTCTTATTGAAAATCGGAGTATCACGGACATGCTTCGAGATAACATTGGCATGGTCTTCAAGCAAAGGTCAGACTTTGGATACAAAGGATCCATCGGAAACAACTTATAGAATAAGTCTTACAATTTCCTCATGGAAGAATGGATAACCTTGCTGAAAAGGAATCTATAACAATAGGGCCTCCGGCCAGGTGTGCTAGGCATGACATCACCTTACAGGGTCATATAAAGACCAATGTTATAACTCTTGGAAATATGTTCCAACCATCATATCTGACCGAGATTCAGATCTGATTGGTGTTAGGATGCCTCAAACTCAGGATGCCCGTGGAGAAAAGGTGCGACACAAATTGACGAGATGACATCGAAGATTCTCGGGAAATGAACTATGGAAGCGAGTTCCGAAACAAGAGTTCACCATTAAACCAAGGAGAGGAAGAGGAGGTAGCTGATGAACTCAGCGACAATTCACCGAGATTTCCAAAAAGATGGATTTCCACAATTATGTGACAAGGAGATAACATTTGTCAGATCAATGATATAATGAGGTATGCTCGAGGAAAACATATCGATTAAACATTGGTTGATAGGTGCGCCCGAAATAGGGGCATAGGTAGCCTGATCAATTGTTAGAATGGTGATCCAATAACCGATAGTCTAAGTATGAACTATTGAAGCATTAACTTCAAAGCAATAAGGTTGCTATAAGTATGGAGTCTAAGTAGCACCGTTCACCTGTTGGTATCCCGGTTAGAATCAGCACGGGGACCAAGAAAGAATGGTGATGGTGAGAAGTATCACTTGTATCAAGAATTCTTAAGAGGTGGTGAAATTCTCACGACATCCTTGACATAAAATATGGTAATACTCCAAGGTAAAGAAGAACAGATGCTGGATAGTAAGGATCTCAAGGTATAACACAAAACACGAATAAGTTTGTGTTGAACGGAAGGCAATAAAGTGGTCGATGATAACACAAACCATCGAGGGGCAAGGACGGTATTTCTCATCAAGAATTCGATATATATCTTGGAAGAGCTCAGGATGTTGATGATGATCACGACACATTTGTCGAGAGATTTCATGAAGATGTAATCAATCGGCGATGACATCAAGTTAAAGGAAGGATGGAGCGAAAAGTTATTGAAACCATGGATACGACACAAACTCGGAATCAAGCTTGTTGTTCAAGGCGAAATGATATGACGAGGAAGATCGACATAAGCTTAGCTCATCGTCGAAAGTTGTGCTCCGGGGAGAAGGACCAGGTAGCATAGTTAAAAGTTTGCACGATAATGATATAGCCGATAAGGCTAGGAATGACTTGAAGGATTATTAAACTCGTAAGCAACAAGAATTACTTAGAGTTATTGAATCGGAGTGCGGAATCGATTCACTTATCGGTGTTCTGGGTTGACAAACAACCCAGCACCCATGAAGTGACAGCGACAGGGAAAGGTAGTACTTCATCAAAAATTCATAAGATGTAGAGCAATGGCATGATATCCTCGAGATACCAGGGGTAATACTCGAAGGTAGAACATAATAGAGGTCGGGCAGACGCATTGATCTGTAAAAGACAAATGTTTTAACTTGTCCGAGAAATGGGATCAAAGAAGAACAATCATGGTCGGAACCACTGTTGCAAAGGATCAATTCACAGATACCAGATGATAGTTATCAAGGAAATAGTTATTATTACAAGAAGCTTTCATGATAGGATCTACATCGTGTCCATGGGCATGAACACAAAGTTCAAGGTCGAATCCCACTTCTTTAATGCATAACCTTTCATTCACTCCTCTAAATAAAAATGATTTCAGTGTCAAAACCTACTTGGTGAATTACCAGAGGAGTATGACCCGTGAAAACTTTCGGGTTCACATAGATTAAGGAAGGCATAGGTTCAACCCATCGGGGCATCTTAGAACATATACCATGAACTTTAGGATCAATTAACACGTGCTCAAAGCAGAGCATGGTTGACAAAGGCATAGGATATAACTTGACAAAGGCGGAAGACACAATTTACCAAAGGCATTATGTATCAAGGGAGAAACTCTCAAGGTTATTGGAAATGAAGGACACGGTCGGATAATAACCAAGCAATTGGTCTGGCGGTCCACAACGGGGCTGATGTGAGTATTGGTACTTAGTCAGAGGAAGAAGGAATGCCAAGGCATCAGATTACAGAAACAACTGACTAATTCAAAGCTTAATGCAAAGAAATTTTATGATTTCCAAATCAGGAAGCAATCGTTCTGATCGAAAATGAATAAGTTCAGTAGACTTAGAAGCACAACTGATCAAGGCATTGATTGGTCAAGAACCAGCTCATATCCAAAGGACGTCTGAGCCAGAAGGATAATCCTAGGATTCGACTGGTGATTGTGAACATTCACAACTTATTGAATCAATGGACTCAAAAATGATAGTGACAAAGGGTGCCAATAAGATTACTATACTTATGGGATTAACCATAATGCAAGCAAGCAAGAATTTCAAGAACAACAGGCTATTGAGGATTTTTGAAAGATCAAATAGTATGTCGAAGTCTTTTGCGAAACACATGAACAACTGGGAATGAGCAGATACTCGATAAGTGCGAGGAATTATCTGTAGGGATATTCATGCGACAAAGATCTGTAAGGCAGTGGCTCAAGAGATTCTTAATAGTCGAAGAATAATTTGATGCATCTTGTCATAACAAGAGCAACTAGGAATGGAAGTAAGAAGGTCAGGTGTAAGTATTTATCCATAGGGATGTATCGGTGGTAGGGGATTGCAAAAGCGACGGGCACAGAGTCTCGAGAGAACATCAGAGAGTATCTTCGGAATCTTCCGATGCACCAAGCAATCATCTGGAGTGAGGGGCTCCCCGGGAGGAAGTAGTTACGAGAACCTAGAGTCCGAGTTAGTAAAATCATTTCACCCGAATAGAAGAGAGGTCAGAGTCCCAGAGTATAGGTCGAGGAATAAAAGATCCTAATACCACCCAATGGCGACATGGGCCCGTAACCCACACAACCATGTTAGTAAAAGTTTTTTTCTCAATGACTAGACTCGACTTCGGCCAAGGAGTTGGAAAGGGGATTCCTATAGGCAGTCGGCTCTGATACCGACTTGTGACGCCCCCGATTCAATCGTACACTAATCATGCACGCAAATGTGTACGATCAAGATCAGGGACTCACGGGAAGATATCACAACACAACTCTACAACATAAATAAGTCATACAAGCATCATAATACAAGCCAGGGGCCTCGAGGGCTCGAATACAAGTGCTCGATCATAGACGAGTCAGCGGAAGCAACAATATCTGAGTACAGACATAAGTTAAACAAGTTTGCCTTAAGAAGGCTAGCACAAACTGGGATACAGATCGAAAGAGGCGCAGGCCTCCTGCCTGGGATCCTCCTAAACTACTCCTGGTCGTCGTCAGCGGGCCTGCACGTAGTAGTAGGCACCTCCGGTGTAGTAGGAGTCGTCGTCGATGGTGGCGTCTGGCTCCTGGGCTCCAGCATCTGGTTGCGACAACCAGGTAGAAGGGAAAGGGGGAAAAGAGGGAGAAAAGCAACCGTGAGTACTCATCCAAAGTACTCGCAAGCAAGGATCTACACTACATATGCATGGGTATATGTGTAAAGGGGCCATATCAGTGGACTGAACTGCAGAATGCCGGAATAAGAGGGGGATAGCTAATCCTGTCGAAGATTACGCTTCTGGCAGCCTCCATCTTGCAGCGTGTAGAAGAGAATAGATGGTAAGTTCACCAAGTATCATGCATAGCATAATCCTACCCGACGATCCTCTCCTCGTCGACCTGTGAGAGAGCGATCACCGGGTTGTATCTGGCACTTGGAAGGGTGTGTTTTATTAAGTATCCGGTTCTAGTTGTCATAAGGTCAAGGTACAACTCCGGGTCGTCCTTTTACCGAGGGACACGGCTATTCGAATAGATAAACTTCCCTGCAGGGGTGCACCACATAACCCAACACGCTCGATCCCATTTGGCCGGACACACTTTCCTGGGTCATGCCCGGCCTCGGAAGATCAACACGTCGCAGCCCCACCTAGGCACAACAGAGAGGTCAGCACGCCGGTCTAAATCCTATGGCGCAGGGGTCTGGGCCCATCGCCCATTGCACACCTGCACGTTGCGAACGCGGCCGGAAGCAGACCTAGCCTAGCAGGCGTTCCAGTCCAATCCGGCGCGCGCCGCTCAGTCGCTGACGTCACGAAGGCTTCGGCTGATACCACGACGTCGAGTGCCCATAACTGTTCCCGCGTAGTTGGTTAGTGCGTATAGACCAAATGGCCAGACTCAGATCAAATACCAAGAACTCGTTAAGCGTGTTATTTGATGTAACCGCGGACACCGACCAGGGCCAGGCCCACCTCTCACCTAGGCGGTCTCAACCTGCCCTGTCGCTCCGCCACAAAGATCCACCCAGAGGGCCGTCGGGACAAAGGTCCTTTCAGCCCCCAATCCGTGAATCACTCGCGGGTACTCCTCGAGCCGACCCGACTTTAGTCACCACATGTATCATGTATAAAGTATATAGTATATACCCGTGATCACCTCCCGAAGTGATCACGGCCCAGTAGTATAGCACAGTAGACGGACAAGAAGGTAGGGCCACAGATGGAATACTAGCATCCTATACTAAGCATGTAGGATTGCAGGTGAAGGTAACAACAGTAGTAGCAAAGACAGGCTATGCATCAGAATATGATTAATCGGAAAGCAGTAACATGCTACACTACTCTAATGCAAGCAGTATAGAGAAGAATAGGCAATATCTGGTGATCAAGGGGGGGCTTGCCTGGTTGCTCTAGCAAGAAGAAGGGGTCGTCGTCGATGTAGTCGATCACAGGGGTATCGGCAACGGTCTCGGAGCCTACCGGAAAGAAGTAACGGAGGGGGAACACAATAAATAACAGAGCAATCAAATGTAACACAAAGCAAGACGCGGCAATACGTTGTGCTAGGGGTGACCTAACGCAGGGATAGGTGATACCGGTGAAGGGGGGAAACATCCGGGAAAGTATTCCCGGTGTTTCGCGTTTTCGGCAGACGGACTGGAGGGGGAAAGTTGCATGTTCGCTAAGATAGGGATGTGTGGCTGACCAACGGACTGTGTATTCGGATTCGTCTCGTCGTTCTGAGCAACTTTCATGTACAAAGTATTTTCATCCGAATTACGGATTATTTTATATGATTTTCTAAAATTTCTGGATTTAATTATATTTCGAAATTAAAATAGAATATACTAAGTGTACCCATGGGTTTCCTAGTCTATTGTGTGCCAAGTGGAGCCTGGGTGTGCTGAGTCATCAGGTCAACAGTCAACGTTGACTGGATTGACCACTACAGTGCATGTGGTGGGGTCCACATGTCATTGTGTAATAACTAACCTAACTAGTACTACCAATTAGTCTCTAATCTAATTTGCACGGCCGGCCACTAGTGGCTGTGCACACCCACGCACATCGCAAGGTCGCCGTGGCCATTAGCAGCAGCAAGTAGCGCACAGCAGCGGCAACAACTAACAATAACAGCAGCGGCAGAAGCTAAGCAGCTAAGCAACGGCAGAAACAGAAGGCAGCAACAGGGGCTACACTAGGCAGCGGGCGGCAGCAGGGGCGGCGCTTTGCGATGGCCGGCGAGCAACTGCAGGCGGAGGCGAGGCCAGGGGCGGGCGCGCACTGGCAGCAGTACACACCAGCAAGTTAAGCAGCAGCAGCTCACGCACGCACGTATGTACGCGTACGAGCGAGGTCGAATGTGCTCGGGGACGGCAAACGGCTACCGAATCGAGGCAGGGGAAGGAGGGATCCGGAGGAGTTGCTCACAGGTAGACCATTGGCGTGCTCGGAGAGGGTCGGGGTGGACCGGAGAGGCGGTGGTGATGGCGAGACGACGACGGCCGGACGAAGAAGACGAAGACTGCGTCGGCTACGCAGCTCCCCGCCTCATTCCAGTGCCCTGAACGGACGTGGTAGAGCGCTGCGAACCTCCAGGATGTGCTCCTGTACGCCGGAAAGGCCGGTGGACGCGTCAACGACGGCGAGGTAGCGGTGACCGCGTGAGTTTGCAAGCTCAAAATCGAGCTAGAGGAGAGGGGGGACGATGGGGATCGAGGAGGGGATGAACGAGGGCGAGCTAGGGTTTCTGGGGGACACCTTAGTAGGCCGAGGGGGGTTGCCGATGGCCGGCATGTGGCCCTGGAGCCATGGATGGCCGGCACGCATGGCTCTGCCTCTCCCCTGTGAGAGGTAGGGGAAAAGGCCGGCTAGTTGGGCT
Source organism: Triticum aestivum (assembly GCF_018294505.1). NCBI lineage: Eukaryota > Viridiplantae > Streptophyta > Magnoliopsida > Poales > Poaceae > Triticum > Triticum aestivum. The sequence goes on from NC_057805.1 coordinate 85,956,548, forward strand.
GGGCCTGGTACAGTAAAAGTACTAGGCTTAAGTTAACGGGGGGATTTCTCCCCTTTTTTATCCTTTTCTGTTTTCCAATCTAGCTATTGTTTTTCTAAATAGTTATCAAATGAATTTTTTTATTATGAAACTTTGCACAAAAATGGTATGTAATATTCTAGGGTTGCACAAAAAGTATTGAGGGCATTCGCAATTATTTAATTTTTGGTTTGAATTTAAATGTGTTGGATAGGTGTTGCTGGGTCTGTTTTACATACTTTAGGGGCATTTTAACCACTCAAATAATGTTAGTTTCTACATGAAAATTATATAGTGATTATTTTCAACCCAACGAACATTTTTGTTTTACCGTTTAAAGAAATATTATTTTGACTTGAAATTTAAATTTGAATTTGACTTTGCTTTTTATTTAGTGGCAATGTGCATAGTAATCATGATGACATGGCCACCATTAGGGGGAGATTACTGTAGCATAATTATCCGGGCGTCACAATTCTCCTCCACTACAAGAAATCTCGTCCCGAGATTTAAGAGGTAGTGAAAGGGGGAAAGGTTTGGTAACGAATCTAGCGGGTCTCCTCATTCTGGCTTGCTCTTCTCGAAGAGGCCGGTCCAATACATTGATGTCTTCATTTCTCTGCTTCAGGTCATCATGATGAAGTCGGCATCCTTTCTTCGGGAACTCCATCGTACTTACGAAAGAATAAAGGGTGGGCATTCCGGGAGAACAGACCTCTGCAAGGTCGACTATCTGGTCGATAACATCGAGGAAGGTGGCGGAAAGTAACTCTCGAATTGAATTAAGAAAATATCGAGAGCAATGTAAGGAGGTATCATGGGAAGTTTCGAGCGGGCAGGCAATCGTTCGATGCCTGTTACAGGGCACGAAAGGGGTTCAAAGCAACGAGAATAAATATTGTGTTTAATACCTGAATTGAGGATCTCTCGGAAGGTGGCTCCCGGGCGGTTGTACCGCCACAATGCTTAAAATTGACTGCGAGTGTCTCTAGCGGTTGTACCGGCCGAGTACCGCTCAACAACCAGCCCAGTTTCTGTTTTGATGCGGTACTTGGGCGGTGGTGGCCCGGTTGGTCCGGTTGTGCCCTGCAAACTGGTACTACCAGTGCCCTAAGCGGTTCTACCGCTTGGGACTTAGCCACCCGAAGTGTCCAGGGCCAGGCGGTTGCACCGGTCCTATACCGCTCGACTACCGCACTCAGGGGTGACACCCTACTGTTTCAATGCGGTGGTTGAGCGGTGGCTGGGCGGTTGTTCCGGTTGTTCACACCAACCGGTACTACCGCATGCTTGCCCGTTTGTACCGCCTGGTAGGGTTCTGCAGGTAAACCGTGAGTCCCGGTTGTATCGGGACAAGGAGCGGTTGTACTGCTGCAGTGCTGATTTCGCGGTAACGGTTGGATTTTAGGGTTTGCTATATAAGGGTGGTTCTTCCACCTACCACAACTACCTCTTGCCTCTCTCACTCCACCATTAATGCCACTCAAGCTTTGCCCGATCTCTCTCTCTCTAGCCACTCAAACTCGTTGATTTGCTAGGGAAGGAGGAGACCTAGATCTACACTTCCACCAAAGGATATTTGTTTCCCCCATACTTTCTTGTGTGGATTTTGTTACTCTTGGGTTTTTGTGCACCCTAGACGGTTGAGGTCACCTCGGAGCCACATTCCATTGTGGTGAAGCTCCGTGGTTTCGTTGGGAGCCTCCAATTCAGTTGTGGAGAGAGCCCCAACCTTGTTTGTAAAGGTCGCCGCCTTCAAGGGCACCAATAGTGGAATCACGGCATCTCACATTGTGTGAGGGCGTGAGGAGAATACGGTGGCCCTAGTGGCTTCTTGGGGAGCATTGTGCCTCCACACCGCTCCAACGGAGACGTACTTCCCCTCAAAAGGAAGGAACTTCGGTAACACATCCTCGTCTTCACCGGCTCCACTCTTGGTTATCTCGAACCTTTACTTGTGCAAGCTTATATTGTGTTGTATCCTTAGCTTGCTTGTGTGCTTGTTGTTGTTGCATCATATAGGTTGCTCACCTAGTTGCGTATCTAGACAACCTACTTTGATGCAAAGTTTAAATTGGTAAAGAAAAGTTAAAAAATTGTTAGTTGCCTATTCCCCCCCTCTAGTCAACTATATCGATCCTTTCACCTTTCTTTTACTTTAAGCAATTTTTATTTTTAATTTGAGTCTCCATCTTCTCTTATAAAGCACCAACTAGGGGGCACTATGATCGTACTTGAGCATTGGGTGTAGCTAATATGCGAGTGTGTTTCATGAATGAATCAAATTGGTGGGGCCGATTTTGACTTTAGGTTTTGGACATATTTGGAATTGAGAAAGTGGTTGAGGGCTTTGGAGCATATCACTAAGCACTTTGAGCAAGTAGACCATTAAGCAACACCTCATCTCCTTTTAACAGTATTGGTTTTTTCTATGGACTCAATGTGATCTTGGATCACTAAAATAGAGATGAAGAGTTTTGAGCTTTTGCCAATATTTGTCCTTAGCACCTTGAAGGGGTTCCACATCCCCTTGTCCATGCCACGCCTTTGTTGAACTATCTGAAATGTACTAGATGAAAATATTAGTCCAGCAAGAGATATGTTGACATTAATTACCAAAATCACCCAGGGAGCACTTGTGCTTTCACCCATCCCATCCTTCTTTCCTTTGGAACGTTGATGCGTGTCTTTTGTGTAGCAACAACACTAGGCACAACCAGCACAAATGATGGAGGCACAACAGACCCCTCGAAGATATCTGAGTCCGGAGGCATCTGCTCCTCGATGATAGGCTGGGAGTCCTCGACATAGTACGACTAGAACTGGCTCTCAAACAGGACAATGGCTTGACTAAACTATTGCGTGCCCATGTCCTACAGGCGTTAGCATCAGCAAGAGTGGAACACACTATACATGGAGAATATGAACGAGAACTAAACATGAATAGTACGAATGAGCACTAAACATGGACAGTAAGAATAGTACACACGGGCCACCAAGTTCAACGCACCATCCTATGACTATTCTTCAATCTCATAGCATATCATGGGTTTCAACACACAACCATACCTCTACATACTTGCAAACTAGCATACCCCACATACTCTGATTCACAGGGTAGTACCATATCTACCATAGTATCATCTTTGACAACATGGAAACAACATCTAGCATGCCACCAATCCATCAACACTAGCTACCACAACATCACATTCTCACATATCAAAAGTGTACACTGCTACCACATGGTCACATATCTAATCCTATCACATGCTCACAGATCTAGATAGAACGAGTAGAGAGGAGGGACTGATCGAACTCACAGCCATCGGCGCAGCCAGAAGGAGGCAAGGAACATGTCCGAGAAGAGGAGGACACAAATCATACGGAACATGTCCGTAAAGAGGCGGACACGAATCATCACGGCCATGTACCACCGGGTGGAGAAGAAGCACCTTTTACCTGCTCGTCAGTGTCGAACCGTGTGGCAGGGATGACTCGAAAGTGGGAATGGTGGCGGGAATTTGGGCGGTGAGATGAGACTGGCTATATAGGGCGACCGAATCGGCGGGAGGTGACCCCAATTCCTCCCATCGCTTTTCATGATACGTGTGCGAGCTCGCACCATCTCCATGGTCGCATGAGCTCGGCGCCGCGTTCCCCTCCCTGTAACGCCCGAGCCTGTTTGAGGGGAAACAACCGGTTCAGCCATTCCCAACGTGTGTGGCTGGGTTTGCTTTAAGGTTCGTGTTATGTAGGCAAGCAGTGAATGCAGGCTACTAAACATGACATTTTTACACCACGCGGGCCTGTTTGGGCTGTACCTAGGCAGCCGCCCTTAAATAAAATGTAGGACACACCTAAAATAAAAAATAAAATGTAGGACCCATTAGTTGGGAATATCCGATAATGAATGTTTTGCTGAGAAAAAAAACATAATTAATTATTGAAGAGTAAAATAATGGAGGAGAGGTTCTGGTTCCTTCCTCCCTCCTTCCTGAAAACCCCGTGGAGGTCGTGGTACGACCTGACCTAACAATCCTGCCCGGCATTCTCCTTACCCCAATCGGCATATCCCCCTCTTCACCAACCCATCCTCCCCTTTTACCATTTCCAACCCCAGAAGAGATTACCATCGTCCTCGTCTTCCTCGTCGTCATCATCCCATCCCCTCCCCTCCCCCTACCCCAGAGAACTGGTATAAAAAATGGGCGAGCCACCAAGATCCTGTCCTTTTGTGCGACCCGACTCCTCCAACTTGTAGCAGCTCCACGCAGGATAAAGAGGTTTGTGCCAATCTTTTCCCCCTTTCTTCCGTTCTCATTCTTGGGCGAGGTTGCATCTTCCCCATGTGACACCTGAGAAAGTGAGAGCAAGATTTCTTCGCCCTTCTCTTTATTTTTTGCTTCACGCTTTGGCCATAAACCTCCCATAAAGCTCCTTTTTCTCGCCTCCTAATCTCATCGACAGGGTTGGAAAGCCCAAGAATCCCCAGAGCCCCACCCCGAGATCCCGAGCTTTCTGCGTTGCTCCGTCGCAATCCACAGGAATCCCCATCGGAGGTGAGCGAGCTCCCCCTTTTTGACCGGTTCTTGATTGCATCCGCCGCCGCGTTGCCGGTTTCCTGACCCCTCCTCGTTTCTTGATTCAAGGTTTCGCGTCCTCCGTGCGGTTCTTGATCCAGGGTGCGCACCGAGGACTCGCCAATGCAGCCGGACGCGAGCGGCAACGCTGGCGGCGGCGGCGCGAATCCGAGGCCGAAGCTGCCGCCGGTGGCCGTCGCGCCGGCGCCGTCCGGGCGGCCGGCGTCCGTGCTGCCGCACAAGACGGCCAACGTGCGGGACCACTACCGCATCGGCAAGAAGCTGGGGCAGGGGCAGTTCGGCACCACCTACCTGTGCGTGGCCAAGGAGGACGGCGGCGAGTTCGCGTGCAAGTCCATCCCCAAGCGCAAGCTGCTGTGCCGCGAGGACTACGAGGACGTCTGGCGCGAGATCCAGATCATGCACCACCTCTCGGAGCACCCCAACGTCGTCCGCATCCGTGGCGCCTACGAGGACGCGCTCTTCGTGCACATTGTCATGGAGCTCTGCGCCGGCGGGGAGCTCTTCGACCGCATCGTGGCCAAGGGGCACTACACCGAGCGTGCCGCAGCGCAGCTCATCAGGACAATCGTTGGGGTCGTAGAGGCATGCCACTCGCTCGGCGTCATGCACCGGGACCTCAAGCCGGAGAACTTCCTGTTTGCCAGCACTGCCGAGGACGCCCCACTCAAGACCACCGATTTTGGGCTATCCATGTTCTACAAGCCCGGTATGTACTATGCTTCTATTGATTTACATGTCTAGTACTTTGTTCTTTCATATGTAGTACTTTGTTGACCAGTTCGAGCTTTGTTGGTATATCATATTTGATCAGGTTGATTTAAATGTCAATAGTGCTTTTATTCCTTTTGCTAGAGTAAGAATGCTTGCCATGAGGTGACATTGCTTTGAAAGTGGGAAGAACTGGTACTGGAACAGTGTTGGAGTTCCAGTTGGAAATTATGATAATTAGTGGGTTGTTGTAGTTGCCAACAAAAGGAGTGTCAGAAACAGTTCCTAGTATTAATGAATGTCAAGGGCGGTGCTTGTGTTATTGTGTGGTTTATCTCGTTGGAACCTTGAAGACTTGCCAAAACTTGTCTTCTTTTAGATATGATGGTTGCAAGATACCGAAAGGAACCGTGTAACTTTGTAATGTTCATAAGATTACTATTTCGGAACCTCATATGGGTGGGAAGACAAGTGTGTTCATATAACCAGACAACACTGGTTCGAATCTCTGAAGCAAGTTTAGACTAGTTACATGTTGTGAAATGTGTAGTACCCATTACTAGCAATATCAGCAATCTAGTTGTTTCTGAAAAAATATCATCAATTTAGTTGTTATTCTAGTGTGCAGTCTTGATTTGATATTTTCATCTGGCGCTTCAAATGCTACGTTGTATATTTTGAGTCTTATGTTTTACTTAAAAATTTCTGTTCGAGCCAGACTAGATTTGTTGAAATATCTGCTTCCATTTCCTCAGGTGACAAATTCTCTGATGTTGTTGGGAGCCCCTACTATGTTGCACCTGAGGTGCTTCAGAAATGCTATGGTCCAGAAGCTGATGTCTGGAGTGCTGGGGTGATTCTGTACATTTTGCTATGTGGTGTCCCCCCTTTCTGGGCAGGTAAACTAGTTGCAGTTAAACCATCAAATTGGTAGGCCTCCATATTCTCATGTTCCTTCATGCATGTTTTCTTTTCAGAAACTGAAGCAGGAATCTTCAGACAGATCCTTCGAGGCAAACTTGATTTTGAGTCTGAGCCCTGGCCTAGTATCTCTGACAGCGCTAAAGATCTAGTCCGTACTATGCTTTGCAGGGATCCTACAAAGCGACTCTCTGCTCATGAGGTTCTTTGTAAGTGCACCTCCTCCTTATCACTCATGGAAGCGGTAGATTTGGTGCTTTAGACAGGATATATTTTGATTTCTTGCTTCTCATACTGTCATTGCCTTTGATGCCTGTCAGGTCACCCATGGATTGTTGATGATGCTGTGGCGCCTGATAAGCCTATTGATTCTGCTGTTTTGTCAAGACTGAAGCATTTTTCTGCAATGAACAAGCTCAAGAAGATGGCATTGAGGGTATGAATTTTCAATTGTCCATTCGTAAATGCACAACTTCTTTTTGAGCAGAAACTGTAGGGAGATCCTAACAGTAAAGTTTTATTAAACAAGAGAAACATGTTACATGAATGTGCTAGTAAATGCACTAGCTAATTCTCCAGATGTAGGTTGTATCCATGTGGTTAATTGCTGAGTTACCTCAAATTTAATGCTTCGTTCCATTATTGTTAACAATAGTGTTGCCATATTTGCATCATATACCAATGCATGCCTATCGAAGTCCAAGCATCTCTGGCTACCATCAGTGTTGCTTTTTTCTGTTACCATACACATTTATGGAAGGAAATAGTGGAGCATCTTGACGTGCCTGCCTAATTTTCTCTAGTTTGCTAGTCTTGGCCAACTTTGTTTTATCCAGATGGTTTTCTAGCTTTCTAGAATGATCTTGTTCAGATCCATATTATCATAGCAGATTATTGTTATACGACAGTAGTTAGTGTATCAATGCTGTTATTAGGTCCCCATCTTTTTTCTGTTTGTTATTTGGTTGTGAACTAAATACATATATTTGGAGTCTTGAGGGTTTATGGCTGTTGATGCATTATAAAGATTGCATAATTTCTCAGATACTTGATAAGCATTTTGCAACTTGCAATGCTCATCTTGAACTGCTTATTCACAGATATTCATCTTACTATTATCATTTTTTTCTTCAGGTTATTGCTGAAAGCCTATCTGAGGAAGAGATTGGAGGTCTAAGGGAGCTGTTCAAAATGATTGATGCCGACAATAGTGGAACTATAACATTTGATGAGCTGAAAGATGGCTTGAAAAGGGTGGGCTCAGAGCTAACCGAACATGAAATCCAGGCTTTAATGGATGCGGTAGGTGCTTCGTTACAAGCTAAATAAACGATTCCTTCATTCAGAAAACGAGTATAACAGAATCTCTGGATTTTATGATTCATAATGGTATCTATCTATTTGTTTAAGGCGGACATCGACAACAGCGGAACGATTGATTATGGTGAATTCATCGCAGCTACATTGCACATGAATAAACTAGAGAGGGAGGAGAACTTGGTGTCAGCATTCTCGTTTTTTGACAAGGATGGAAGTGGATTCATCACCATCGATGAGCTATCACATGCATGCCGCAAATTTGGTCTGGATGATGTTCACCTTGAGGATATGATCAAAGATGTCGATCAGAACAATGTCAGTGTTTCTTCATACTTGGTTCTACTCTGTCCCGTCCCATGCATATATGTTTTGTTCGAATCCTGACTTGTCTGTTTGCCAATTAATCTCTGTGTTGTTTTCAGGACGGGCAAATCGATTACAGTGAGTTCACAGCGATGATGAGAAAGGGTAATGCCAGCGCAACAGGGAGGCGAACCATGAGGAACAGCTTGAATCTGAATCTCGGCGACATCTTGAATCCCAGCAACAGCTAAGCCGGCATGGGGAGGAGAAGTGCCATACCTGGTGGATGCCATTTTGTGAAAGTTTTTGCATGCCTGATCAGCTGGACTACTAATCTAAGAGGGAAATGGGAGATAGATGGAGTCTCCTAGTAGTACTCAGTAGCTAGAGGGAGGGAATGGCGCACTCCTTTGGTTGTAACCGAATCTTAGACGCTGGATATGGAGGTGATGATGCGATGAACTGCATTGTGTATTCCTGTGGTTGAACACTGTTGGTAGCCGCATCAACTATTTACTGTTCACTTCTGTTTACTGTCAACTGTTGGTACAGTTGTTGAAAGGAATTCAGATGATGCCTGCTGGTCACCTTGTGTCTATTTTTTCCTATATAATGGGGCTACCTTGTCTATACAGTGACGAGGTAGTATAAAATTGCTGAACAAAAACTATTTTCAAACAATTTCGCACAGATTGAATCCATTATCAATTTACAATAAACATGGCCCGTTAACTGCACTATCTATCTGTAGGCATATCCGTCGTCCTTGGAGTTTGGACCTTTGATGTTCTGAAAAATTCATCGTGTATGTTCTCTTCGTATCACAGAAAACATGGGTCATTTTGTGTCTCCATTGACTGAGAATCCCTCGAGTCGATCAACCTGTCCGCCACGTGAATCAGTGACGCGACGTGTATCTCAAGGGGAAATCAGGCGATTTAGAGCTAGCGATTCCTTTTACTTAAACTAATTCATTCAACATGCTTGATTGCGTGTGCATTTGAAGATGTGTACTGAATTTCTGTTTGGTTATTTTATTTCATTTTGAAAGAGTAGTCTACCTTATGCTTTCAAAACGAGCCGTAGCCCGGGTGACCAGAGGTCAGTTACATGAGTTTGGTGAAAACAGAGAGCTTCCACCCACTGTTTGGTTCGGGTGCGGTGACCACCCCCGGTGCTGTGTGTCTCTTGTGGGATCGTGGGAAAATGGGGGTGCTGCGCCGCCACCCTCCCTCGTTCTCTCGCTTGTAACTTCCCCTGATCTCTGTTACTCATCTGATAATCAATAAAAAAAAGAACGCCGGCCGCCCTTCCATCGCCCACGCCCGGATATAAAAAGGCCCTCCCTCGACGGGGAGCACACACTCTCTACCAAGCTCCTTCCCTCGCCGCCGACGCCCCTCTCGACCGAGCTCGCCTCTCCTCTCCTTTTCTCCCCGCCGATGAGCATGGCCGAGCGTTACCCAGGCAACGCCGCGACGGCTAATGGCTTTGGCAGCCGTCTCCTGCACGAGGACGAGGCACGGCTCCTCTACGAGGCCGACTACCCGGCACCGCCGGACATGCAGGTGCCGGGCACGTGGAAGCTGAGCGCCGGCGGAGTCCCGGTGCCACCAGTGCCCACCGGCGCTGCCCGGCGCGCCGAGATCGCGCGCATCTGGTCCTCGCTGACGGAGGAGGTGCGCAACCAGCCGAGGTACGCTGCCGACAGCAACACGCTGTGGACGGCATACTTCGGACGCCACCACGCCGACCAGCTCGCCTCCTCGAACGGCGTCGAGCCCCGCGGCCACCACAATTCCGAGGGGCGGCGCCGATGGTGGGGCGTCCCCGGCCTCACCCTCGAAGCCGTCCTCGAGCACATCAAGGCCGACAACACGCCGCGCCTGGAGTACCCGGCGCCCCTCACCTTCTCGCGCCGTCGCGACAGCTCCTGGACGCCGCGACGGATGAAGACGGCGACCTCCTCGTCGTCGGGCTCTGACTCCCTCTCCTCCGGTTCGCCGGCGCTCCGCCCCGTCAAGCCGGAGCCACAGGAGAGGGTGCTCGGGCGCCACACCCGCGACAGCGCCCTCGTCATCCACGACGGCGCCGCCCCTCTCCTTCTTCTTCCCGGCTCGTCAGGCCGAAGACCGAGCTGGGGTTGCTCCCCGTGAAGAAGGAGCACGCGGACATGGCCGCCGCCGACGAGACCGCCCTCAAATGGGCAAAGGCGGACTACGTCCGCGAGCAGGTAGAGCACCAGCGCCGCGCCCTCGAGGAGATCGCCGCTCGGTGCTGCGGACGCGAGGAGGGCGGCGTCGTCATCCTCGACAGCGACGGCGAGGAGGTGCCCGGGCCGTCCAACCCCCCGCGCATCGGCGACGCTGGTCAGGGGTCCAGCAGGGACGGCGGCGACGACGACGACGACTACACCCGGTTCTACATGCTCCTCGGCATGTAGAAGGCGGGCTTTTCGGCAGCGGCGCGGCGGCGCAGTAGTGCTAGGCGTTTTTTAGTTTAGTTTAAATTTATGTGTTTAAGTTTTTTTTACAAATATCAATGAAATCGTCTAGTTTGAACAAATATGCGTCATGTTTGGCCGAGCTTATTTTTCAAAAAACGAGGTCTAGGAGGGTCGCGGGGCGGCAGTTGGGAAACCGACCGCCCCCACGCTGATATTATCGCCGGCGCGCCATATTTGAAGTCCCGGGGGGGCCGAACCGCTGAAGATGCTCTAAGCAACAAGAATCAAGTGCGAAGCCTCTGAACCCACGATAAAAGAGATGCTCTGTCCATTTGACTCCATAGTCTGAGTGGCCCAGCAGCGGTACAGCACAATACACCCGGCGACCATCTTTTATTGTTGAAAGTGCGATCATTCGTGGCTCTGCCATAACGACACAGCACAAGTAGCAAAAAGCACACACCGGATAGGCCCATAGTTGTCACCTTCACTGATGCGTTCAACAAACTCCGCAATACCAACAAACTCCGATATACTCTGAGTGGCTCGGCAGCGTTAGAGCACGATACCCCCGGCGACCATCTTTTGTTGTTGAAACTTGAAAGCGCGATCATTCCTGGCTTGCTACGGCGACGCAGCACAAGCAGCAAAGAGCACACATTCTTTGTTCAACAATCGCCGCATACCACTGTTGGTTCACCACATGGGCCCATAGGAACCACGGAGCCTGAAGTTTGCAAGTACTCCCTCCGTTCAATTTTATAAGACGTTTCAGACAGCTGACATTGAACTATTTTGGGTGATGTCTGAATTGTCTCCAATGTCTTATAAAAAGTGGACAGAGGGAGCAGCTTAGATTCCAGTAATTATTAACATGGATTCTATCAAGCCGCTCAAGAGTTGGCCGCAATCTCTTATCGGACCAAGTAAACTTCCGATTGTCAATATCAATATCATCTAGACCATTAGCTCCGATCCAATCATTAAATACTTTCACGAGATGTCAGTTAAGCCGCCCCTTGGATTTCCCATAATCAAACCTGTACATGTTGAAATCATCCAGCAACACCCATGGACCAGAAATGGTAGCAGCTACGTGATTCAAGATAGAGAAGAAATCCACTCTGCCAATTTCATCACAACTCACAAGGCGCATAGACGGTGGTAAGCATGAAGGACATGTTGCCGGTGCTAGAACTGAACTTAGCAGTGACGTGAAACTTATGCTTGTTGACAATTTGGCAGTCCACAACTCACTGATCCTAGGCAAGCAATATAGCCCCAGTAGTACCTTCACCCGGCATGAAGGTGAAAGAACGTAGCCGATCAGGAAGAAACTCTCTCACTTTGAGCATTGAAACTGATGACAGTTTTGTCTCCTGAAAACAGAGGATATCCGCATGACAAGAAGCAGTGGTTTGTCTAACAAGCAAGCACTTGTCCAAATCCCACAACCCAAGCACATTCCAGGTAAGGATCTTCATAAAAGTTACTCCCTCCGATCCATAATAAGTGTCGCAGTTTTGAACTAAGGTTCAACCCTGCGACACTTGTTTTGGATCGGAAGGAGTAATTAACATCTCAATGATGTGTATGAAAATGTGGATGAATGCATGCCAAAGATGGTGCAAACTGAAGCCATGTATTAATTCATAGATGCGTACAAAGTGGCGATACAGACTCATACATACAGTATAACCGGAACAACACTCCAAGGGGAAGAACATCCTTCGGGACAAAACCTATCAAGAACTAAGATAATGCATCGCCGATGACTGTAGCTAAACCTGAAAGGAGGAAATAACAAAACATGCTAGACTAAATGCAGATAACATAGAACATTCAGTAGGCTCCAGTACTGAAGAACGAAGTGAGTTTCAGCTACCCATTTTGACATGCCATTTGCTCCAATTCGATTCGATGTTGCTCAGAAAAAAATGTTGCATATATGACATTGGCCCTAACTAGGAAGCTATATTTTTTTTTGACTTGACTAGGAAGCTAATTAAGGTCAAGATGATCACAGACTAAAACTAGTAGGAAGCTAATTAATGTTGCGTTTCCCTTTTTCCTTTTTTCTTTTTCTTTTGATTTTGAGGGTACCTATTATTCTTTTTCTTGGAGTAAATTTTGCCTCTCCATTTTAAGAGTTTTTTTTTGAGAAATCTCCATTTTAAGAGCTGGATTGGAATGGGCAAGTCTTTTTTCGCGGGCCGTCCTGGAGACCAGCCCACTAAGAAATTTAGGTCCGTTCATACTCTGGCCTAAATTTCTTGTATAGATGGGCCCAGGAACCCTAAAAAAACACTAAAAAGGAACCCTAAAAAAAACTAAAAAAAAGAACCTAAAAAAAAGGACCCATCTATCCATCATCGACCGCTAACCTCTTTTCATCCTCCGGCCACCCGCGATGACGCCGCCGCCGCCACGGCTGCTCGCCGGCGGCGACCACAGTCCGCCCCCCACGTCAACCTCCTCCCCGGAGCACCCTCTCCTCTCCGCTCACCTCCTCCTCCCCGACCCATCCCCCTCCGATCTCTCCTCTCCGCACCTCCCCCACGCCCTAGCCTTCTCCTTCCTCACCCACCCGTCCCCTCTCCCGCGCCGCCTGCTCCTCCTCCTCCACGCCGCCGGGGGCCGCTTCCCCGCCTTCTACCACTCCTTCGCCTCGGCCCTCCTCTCGCTCCCCTTCCCCCTCCTCCTCCCCCACCCACGCGCCCGCCTCCTCCTTGCCGCCGCTGAGCTCACCCGCGCGGCCGCGCCGGGCTTCGCGCCCCTACTACTCTCCCTCCTCCGCCGCGTGCCCTTCCCCGGAGACGCCCGCCTCCCCGACCTCATCCGCGAGCATTCCTCCTTCCTCGCCGCCGAGGAGCCGCAGCTCCTCGCCTCCGCCGTCTTCGCCTTCCTCCGCCTCCTCGCCAGGAACCGCCTCGCCCCGTTCCCCAGGAGCGCCGAGTGCAGCAACTGCGAGGAGTGCAAGAGCGCGAAGAACCTCGAAGAGTGCGGAGAGAAGCTGGTATCCTTCTGCGTCTCGGTGCTGCGGGACCACTTCCAGGTGTGCACGCTGATCGGGAGGGACCTTGTGCGGTCGCTCCATGAACTGGTGCTCGTGCCGGAGTTCCAGGGATTTTGGAAAGACTTGATGCTGGCCCGCAACACTGACATCTGCCGGGTTGTCACTCCAGGTTGGTGCACAGCCTTGTCTATCTCGCCGGAGATGGAGACGCAACTGCTGTTCATGATGAGCAATGTGAAGTGGGGAGGCCAGAAGAGGTACCAGCTGTGGTTTGCGAGGAAGCATTTGATGGTGCCTGGAGGGGAGGAGAGGATACCGGACATTGTCCGGTTCATATGCTGCGGGTACCACCCGACCAATGAGGTTATACAGTCCGGTGTCATTGCCCGCTGGGCGGTCATCGGTTGGTTGCTGACTAGTTGCAGCAAGGGGTACATTGTAGCGAATGCGAAGTTGGCGCTGTTCTACGACTGGCTGTTTTTTGATGAGACTAAGGGTAACGTCATGAACATTGAGCCCGCAATGCTTCTGATGTTGAACTCAATATCTCAGTATGTAGATATCACAAACGTGCTACTTGAGTTCTTATTTCTTCTGATTGAGAACTATGAGGTGCGGAGGAAGGAGGCCATCGAGCAGTGTGTGAGGTGTGCATTTATAGTGCTGGTGAAGAAAGGAGTGCTCCCATCATTGGAGTTGTTGACAGGCTGCGAGAAGCTGTCGCCATTACTTAGGCAGAAGCTTGTGGCATTTTTATCTAGTACCACTCCTGTAGCAGCTGTAGAAGCTTGCTTGAAACCGATTAATGAGGTTTCTAAAGCAGCAGAGTTGAAGAAGAGAGTTTGCTCCAACTAGATGTCACAACGGTATGTGTCAAGAATGAACTGCAGTCAGCACCAATCCACCAATACTTCAACCATGTGAATGATCTGAGAAGGCATACAAAGAGGAATTACAAGACCGCACCAATTTACCAGCAATTCAGGTGAAGACATCCCTTGAGCAAGAAAAGAAAAAGGAACCTGGAGTTTGGGCTCATCATCGGCTTGCCCTTGGACCTACAAACCTGGTCCTCACCAATATGCACAGAATATGTTAAATCAAAAGCTACTGTGCGATTCAAACTACATTAGAAGTCAATTCAATTCCGTTCAGTTAATACTGATAATGCCAATTTTTAATTTCTGCTGATTGAAAACTATGACAAGTGAAGAGTTTCTCAGCCGATGCTATATCTGATTAATCTGAAGCATGAAATGAATTTAATTGAAGGGTAGACCGCTTCTTGTGATTCATTATCATTTGAAGCTAATTGAAGTGCTGGCAGCAAAGCAACAACTCTCTGCACACACTCATCATCTGCTTGAACTGATGAAAGAAGCCTCATGGCCCTTTTGACAACACCAAGATAAATACACAGTATGTGGATTGAATGATGTGATCAGACTTCAAGACCTGGTGGCATGTGCAGCACAGGCATCATGCACATTAAGCTTGTGATAGCGAGTGTTTTTGTTCAGGCATGCTAATACACCTCATGGGAGAAGTCACATACACCATAGGGAGTCTCTATTGATGTATTTCTGCGGAGTTATAGGACATCGTCTGATCTAAGTAGGCCAACCTTATGTACTTGTAAACTACTCCCTCCGTCCGGAAATACTTGTCATCAAAATGAATAAAAGGGGATGTATCTAGATGTATTTTAGTTCTAGATACACCCCTTTTTGTCTATTTGAATGACAAGTTTTTTTGGACGGAGGGAGTATTTGTAATTACTGGCTTTTGTTATTCAGTAGTAAAATCCCTTTCATCGTATTTTGTGTCTTGTCCTTTCGTTGAGGGCACTAGGTGCCACATACCAACTCGCTCTCGGATGTTAATGTTTATGGTGAGTAGACAAAGGTGCCAAATTCCTTTTCTGCTTTACGCTTTAAACTTTTATCAAACACCTCCAGTCTGGAAAATATGCATTTTTGTATCCTTGTTTCTCTGTTTTTCTCCTAGCCAGTGTGACACTTCCTAGTTCCTACTAATGCATTTTGGTATGAAATATATTATGACATCTAAATTCAGATATTTTAGTAAGGCTAGGGAAAGATCATTTTTTCCTAATTGAAAGCATTATATCAAGAATCATGGGGTCCAGGGATTACATACAAGATTATTGCATGGTTGGTTTCCTCCTGATGGCATCCTTGACAGGGAGTGTCATGTTGATGGTGGATGTGTTTTCTGCAGCCAGGCACTGGAGCACAAGGAGAAGCAGCACTCTGTCTTAGAGCCAGAACAAAGAACGGTGTACCACACAAGCCACAGCTCGAGTTGTTATCACCAAAAGACTGACTGAGAAAACCGATTTATTCCTTGAAATCAACGGTTACTGGACAAATACATGGATGCAATATATCAGGGCATCTCGACCGTCAGAAGACACTCATGGGTGATAACCCTTGGTGAAATGCACCCACAGAAACGCAGAGCGGTTCATCGCCAAGACCATCATCCTTAAGGACAAGAACATTCAGACAATATTTATGGACCGCATAGCGCAAACAAGAAAAAAATTCAGTATTATACAGGCTTTACATGGTACACAGAAAAGGGAACGAAATCATAGAGACAGCCATGTGGCAGAGCCAGGACAAAAAGGAGGTGGCAAGAGGATTGGAGCAACCAAATCACAGCCATCCATATCCAAAAGGCCAACCTCCACCTCACAACTCATATCCCTTGTGCACCCAGGTGCTCACCCTTATATCTCAGCGGTTGCTGCACTTCTCACCCCCCCTAAGGAAAGGCTGCAATTGTAAGGTGTGTCAAAGAAGAGGGTAGCACCTGATCTGCTTGCCTCCAGAAACAATGGCGTCTGCTACTCTCCTCAAGTCGTCTTTCCTTCCCAAGAAGGCCGAATGGGGCGCCACGCGCCAGGCTGCCGCCCCCAAGCCGATGACCGTCTCCATGGTTGTCCGTGCCAGCGCGTACGCCGATGAGCTTGTCAAAACCGCGGTATGCTTTCTTAACACCAACAGTATAATTCTACAATTTTGCCATGCATATGCGTGTATTAGTTTGATGGGCAGTAACTTCTCGGGAGAATCCTCTTTATTACATCAGTGGGAAGGGGAGATCTGGATGTATTGTCAGTACAGAAACTACCAGAGATAACTCAAATGTATTATTAGGATGAACAGTTACCCGGTACCGTTTATCATAATCCATTGGACGTAAGACCAATGTTTTGTCAGGCAGAGGAGTATTATTTGGCTGTTTTTGATCATACCAAAATCTCTAGTCCGAATTAACATTCATAACGTATTTTTCTATATTGCATTGGTACAGTAACTTTTCTATCTTGATCGCTGCAAATTAAATAGATATGATTGATGTTGTGTTGTACCAAAAAGGAGCTTGTGAAACTCCAAACATAAACGTGATATGTTTCTGGATTAGACATCTGCAGTAAGACATGACACAGGTTAATCAGCACTAGCTGTAATGATAAGGCACGATGCATCAAGGCACACAGAAATTAAACAACTTGCATTCCATTGATATCATTGTTTGAATCCATGTGTCCTGCTTCAGCTCAGCAATACATCTGAAGGTTCGTAAGTCATAACAAAACCACATAATTGCTTTTGACTTGAAATTTTGATAGCATAAATCATCAACTTCACAACAGTAAAATCTCTACTAAATGAGTAAAGCTTCCGTTCAGTATGGTTCAGAAGATCTCAAGCTTTATTATTCCTGCTGCAGAAAACCATCGCATCGCCAGGCAGGGGTATCCTTGCCATGGATGAGTCGAATGCCACCTGTGGCAAGAGACTCGCCTCGATTGGCCTTGAGAACACTGAGGCTAACCGCCAGGCTTACCGGACCCTCCTTGTCACTCCACCAGGATTGGGAAACTACATCTCTGGTGCTATCCTCTTTGAGGAGACCCTCTACCAGTCGACTGTTGATGGCAAGAAGATTGTTGACATCCTTGTCGAGCAGGGAATCGTTCCCGGTATCAAGGTTGACAAGGTAGGCTGCCCACTGATTTGTGATTTCACTCCAAACTGACACATGATTTTCTTCGTGCATTCCCTTATCAGAGTTTTTTAATTAAAACAATTCTAAACTAAAGATTCAAACTGCTACTATTACTAATGCATCAGAAGAATCATATGTGCTCATGTGACTAGCTATACATTACAAGCAAAAACTGATGATCCCAGGTTTATTTCAAGCTTAGAAACAAAACATTCTTCTAAACTGGTGCTCATTCTCAGGGTCTTGTGCCACTTGTTGGTTCCAACGATGAGTCATGGTGCCAAGGTCTCGATGGCCTTGCCTCCCGTGAAGCAGCATACTACCAGCAAGGCGCCCGCTTCGCCAAGTGGTTAGATATTTGCTCCTACAACTACAAGGACAGTTTACCTTCCATTAAGTCACCCTAGCTGACATGAAGTTCTCTTGCAGGCGCACTGTTGTCAGCATTCCTAATGGCCCATCTGAGCTTGCTGTCAAGGAAGCTGCCTGGGGTCTTGCCCGTTACGCGGCCATCTCACAGGTATTGTTCCCATTTCCTGACAGACCAAACTTCTACAGCACAATGGCGAGGCACAACATTCTAGTGGATATGTAAACCTCTTGTTTGTTGATGTTCTAGGACAATGGGCTGGTGCCGATTGTGGAGCCTGAGATCATGCTCGACGGTGAGCACGGCATCGAGAGGACCTTCGAGGTCGCGCAGAAGGTGTGGGCGGAGACCTTCTACTACATGGCCCAGAACAACGTCATGTTTGAGGGCATCCTCCTGAAGCCAAGCATGGTGACCCCTGGTGCCGAGTGCAAGGACAGGGCCACCCCCGAGGAAGTGGCCAGCTACACCCTCAAGCTCCTCCAGAGAAGGATCCCCCCTTCCGTCCCCGGCATCATGGTGAGCAGAGCACCCTCCCAAACCTAAATGCACAATCATGAATATAAGATTATGTTGACAAGACACTATCCTCAACAACCAGTTTGCATGGTAACTAAAAAGTGCCAAAATAGTATGCCTTCAGAAATCAACAAACCATTATATTATTTCTGCAGAAGCTTACATCCTATGTTGTTTCTTTTCTGTGGTGGTGCAGTTCTTGTCTGGCGGTCAGTCGGAGGTGGAGGCGACGCTGAACCTGAACGCGATGAACCAGGCGCCGAACCCGTGGCACGTGTCCTTCTCCTACGCGCGGGCGCTCCAGAACACCTGCCTCAAGACGTGGGGTGGGCGGCCGGAGAACGTGGCCGCGGCGCAGGAGGCGCTGCTGCTGCGCGCCAAGGCCAACTCCCTGGCGCAGCTCGGCAAGTACACCAGCGACGGCGAGGCCGCGGAAGCCAGCGAGAACATGTTCGTCAAGAACTACAGCTACTGATCCGTCGGCGAGCTATCTATCTAATTATCTACCTATGGAGGGAGAGTGCTAGTAGCGCCTTGAGCAGCTTGAGGGCACCTTAGCCAGCCAGTGTGTCGTCGTTGTTACAGGTCGAGACCAGCTCTGATGGAAGAGATGGACGGAGAGTATATACTGTGTTTTGCCACCCTAAGTAAAAAACTTTTGGAATGGTTTTACTGCTGTATTCGAATGGTTTTTCTAGAGCATTGTTGCCTTTGTTTGCCACCCTAAGTATGAACAATCTCAAGCGCCAGGTGTGGAATGCGGTATTTTTTCTGGGATTATATGTTGATCTGTTTTCTGGAACCACGAGCTCGCGTGAAATTTCTGCGTTCCAAACTGGCCAGTTTCTCTTTGCAGGTTGTCACTGATATATAACCAAAATTTGGCAAAAGGTGAAGGATCTGGCATGAACCCAATCTAGAACCTAGCACAGGCTCATTTTTTAGGACAGTAAGACGAGCCATTTCCTAGCCCTCTCAGGTAGGGGCTGGACACGAGCCGAGCCGAGCCGAGCTTGATCCGAGCCTGGCTTTGGCTCGCTCTGGAGCGGCTCAGCTCGGCTCGGCTCGCTCAGCCAACGAGCCTACTTCAAGCGGCTCGGCTCGTTTTGGGTATGGCTCGGCTCAGACCGAGCCGGCTCGAAAGCCAGCTGCCACCAGTTTCATTTTACTTACAGAAGACAGAACCTCTGTATATAGTCCACAATGTTGATTGTTTTGCAGTAATTAAACCCATATGTTGAAAGAAAAACAGTTTATACTGCTTAAAATGAAACGTCCAGCAGTATATTGTTTTAAGAAATGGTCATAGTAATGAAAAATAAGCTTTCTTCTATGAATTCTTCTACAAAAATTGTAACAATGCAAGAGATATGAGAGAAAGAATTGGGCAGCATTTCTATTGAATTTTGGACAGCACATCCTTTGAACTTTACACAGCAAAAACATCAAATATTGACAGCGAAACAAAGAAATTTTCACTATCCGGAAATTCATCTAAATCTGATTTGTCACCAACCCCAGACGGCACCTCAAACAAAGTATCTTGCTCTTCCTCATCCTCCTCCTCATCCTCTTCCACATCTTCATGATCCTCCTCCACTTACTTATCATGCTTCATTGCCTAGCACACAACAACAACACACACATGAGCTTGGACACACATATATTTGACTTTTGGACACACACATGAGCTTGCACAAACATATATCTGAGATTTGGACACCAAAAAAAGCACACACATGAGCTTGCACAAACATATATTTGACATTTGGATACCAAAAACAGCACATATGAGCTTGGGCACACATAAATTTGACTTTCAAAAAGCAAAAACAGCACATACATGAGCTTGCACAAATATATATTTTGCACACACATACTTGGGAAGATGTAGCCTCCCTCTCATAGTCGTTTGCGGAGCCAGAGGCAGCGGCGATTCCGGCACGCACGCCAGCGCCGGTGGGGTCAGGGGGACGTCGAGGCGGAGGTCCCCGAGACCGGCAACTTACTCTTCATAATGGAGTCCAAGGTCCTCTCTTTCTCCTTCTCCTTCCCATTCGCCTTCCCCTTTTCCTTGACTATTGTTGCGACGATAGGCCTCTGCACACATCAGCAAACAACACACGGTCAATCATCGACAGAAGTAAACTAATTACACATGGAATCAATGTAATTTCCCAGCAAGTAGTTTTTTTTCAAGCTGCTATGCTACAGCAAGTAGATCATCAACAGCAGAAAACTAATTACACATGGAATCAATGAAAATTTCGATCCATTCTGCCCTATAACTCCATCCATCCATGATCCATCCATCCGGCTCTTCTAGATCTAGCCCTACAGGCTACAATACATCCATCCATGATCCATCCATCTAGCCCTACATCTACATGACTACATCCATCGATCGATCCATCATCCATCCATCCATCCATCCATCCATCCATCAGATGCATGCTAGTTTAGACACCTACGGCTAGGGATTGGGACGGAAGAACTACATGAGTACATCCATCGATCCATCCATCCATTGATCCATCACATGCGTAATAGTAGTTCAGAGAGTTGCGGCTAGGGATTGGAAAGGAAGGAGGTACCTGCTCCCGCTCGTCACGTTCGGCGAGAAACCAGGGGAGGCGCGTCCGTCTGCGTCCGGCGTGGTGAGGAAACGTGGCGTCGCCCGTCGCCGTCGAGCCCGTTGCTGTCGGTGTGGTTAGGAGACGCGGCGTCGCTCGTCGCCGTCGATCCAGCTTTGCGGCGCAGAGCAGAGAAAGGGGCGAGGCAGCACAGAGCAGAGAAAGGGGGAGGCGGCGCTCTCTCTGCTTCTCTCGTGCCCTAATGCGTTGCGTGCGGTGCGATGGAGATGGACGAATTGGGCTGGGCCTCGAGCGAGTCACCGAGTTGGACCGGGCGAAACTCGGCTCGGCTCGGTCGGGAATCGGGCCTCTTTTTCCAACTGGGCTCGCTCGTTTATTGTATCGGGCCGAGCTGTAACGGGCCGAGCTGGAGCGAGCTTCGGGCCGAGCCGAAAAGCTCGCTCGGACATCCGGTCCTACTCTCAAGCCCCTTAGCTTAGGCCGTCCGTTTTCGTGATCTAGCCGCTTCTGGCTATTGGATCTTTGTTTTAGATCCACTGTATCGCGACCTGGGCAACATGTCCTAAGAGCATCTCCAATAGCGGGCTTAACCGCTTTTTAGGGCAGTTGAGGAAAAAATAGAGCTCCAATAGCCCCTAGCTACTTGCAAAAGTTGGTCAATTTTTTTAGGCCTGCAAAAAAACAGAACCAAGTGTCGCAAATATTCAACACTTGGGCTGTGGAGAGTGAAGTCTAAAATAAACCCTCAAGTTGTAGACCCTGACTGAAACAAACCCTGGCGTTTAAATCCTTGAAATCAGTATCCTGACCTTGTCGATCCCGGTCGTTTTGAACCTTAAGGTCGTATCCAAGCAGAGGATTCCTACATGGCACCGGGAAAGACCGGGATCGATGAGTCAGCTAACACCTGCAGGTGGGTTCAAAAATCTTCTTTGTTGCTGTCTGGATGCAGCTCCTGCACGGCGGCGGACTGCACCCTCATGATGCGAGCGGCCACGGGAGCTGCGTGACTCGCTGGTTGTGCCAGGATCGCCGAGTGGTGTACTAGGACCTGCTCATTCACGATGCTAGCCATGGTGGCACAGACGGTTTCCTACACCGGCGAGCGAGCTGCCGACAGTCTCACCGGCTTCTACATCGCCTGGGCTGCCGCGAGTCTTGCCGACCATCGTGTCGCTGGTTCTCTGCTCGCCGGGGTCACCGGGATGATCCCATAATATTTGTATCTGGCTCCGACTACTGATGCCATGCACCGGCTTGACGTACCGCTCGACCTCGGGGCCCGAAGGCCAGACGTGTCCTGGCGTGGACGCTGCCGTTGAAGGCCTCGGCCGGACGCGGAGCCCGAGAGAGCGCACTCGCAGAAGTCCTGTCCCGTGTCGCCTATCAACTCCATGCCGTGCTTGCAGCTGCGAGGCATACCTAATACACGATCCAAGCAACCTTCCGAGCTAATCGATGCACAAGTACACAGCAGAACACACACGTACAAGCGACTAAGCTGCTGCATCGATTCTACCCACCGTCTACACACGTAAATGTACGCATATACAGGCGTGCTTCTGATCTATTTCCGGTGAGATATATACTGTACATGCGAAACAGAACACACGCGATGCAGAAGAAGTCGGCGAGGACGAAGCACAGGACATGGGCATGACGGCGTAGCATGGATAGCCGATGGTAGTCGAATGTGCATGACGGCGGCTCGCAGGTGAGCAGGCGACAGCCATTAATTTGGTCAAAGACAGAAATCCCAGCCTCCCACTGCCATGTCATCAAATCCCGTCCTAAAAACGGCGGAAGGTTCAAAACAACCGGGATTAGAAAGGTAGGGTACCGATTTCAGGGATTTGGACGTTGAGGTTTATTTCAGTCGAGCTCTACGACTTCAAGGTTTATTTCAGACTTCACTCGGCTGCGGAAAACAAACGGCAGTCTCCCGCAACCGTGTGCAGCCCACTTGCCGCACCGACCCCCCGCGCCCAGCTTCCCGCGGTCTCACGCGGCCAACGCCACTAAATTTGGCAGCCTCCGGCCGAATCCACGACCGCCGCTGGATCCACCTCTCCCCATTATCGCCGCACCGTTGCATCCACCAAATCGCCCATCGTTGCCGTATCCAAATCGGGCACCGCCGCCGGATCCACCTCCTACCTTCACTGTTGCCGCACCGGGCCGCATCGCTCGACCCCGTCGCCGTTGCCACACCCGTAGCTTCCCACCGCGATGCCGCCGAAGCAAAAGCCAAAGAGTAATACCGACTTCAAACAGGTGTGGAAGCAAAACTTCGGCCACTACGACGTCGAGTTCCAGTTCGACGGCCGGGGGTACTGTCTTGGCATGTTCACGACGACAGAGATCATCGCACGCACCTGTGATATCGCCGCTTGGGGGTTCGACCGACCGCGCGAGGGATGAACTTCCCAGAGATCGCTTCCGGGAGGATGCAGAGTTTGTCGGTTCATCGATGACCGTTGTGCCATGTAAAGAAGAAGAGGGAGATACACATTGTTTATGGCCAGATCGATGCTGAGGCTATGGCGAGGTTCACGAGGGAGAATCAACAGTACATCCAGTACAAGGCAGAATTCTTCTGGAAGTGGGACCTGTTCGCACATGAACACGTCACGTGTACCCTCGACGCCGTGGGTGATGCACCGCAGCTCACGTTGAAGGAGTCTCACTGGAAGCGCGATTCACAAGACAACCGGAGAGAACTTTTGAGGACCGAAACCCCACACTCCCAGGAGGGACCCCGTCGGGGAGTACGGCGGCTATGGGCTGCCCTAGGTCGGTCAAGCCGCCCCTAGAGCCTCGGGATTTGCAGCTCTCCAACACGAAAAACGAGGGAGCAAGAACGAGGGAGGGACAAAACGTAGATGAAAAAGTTGTAAATGCGTTTGCGATTGTGTGTTGTTGTTCAATTGGCCGTCACCTCTTGTCTATATAAAAAGCGGATGGACTTCCCGTATAAGAAAAGGACTTGCTTAGCCGTCCAAATCATCAAAACCTAACAAAACACGGACTATTCACGACCTCCGGCCCGGATGTCCGGATCAAGGCTCAGATGATCCGGCCTAGCCCAGTTTTCTGACAGCAGCTCACTAATCGGGCTGCAACTTTTACATACGAACTTGGATTAAGATGATTTTTATATCAAAATCAACCGTCGACGAGTTGCACAACTTTTCTGTTGAAACACTTTTCGATTTGAGGTCATCTTGAGGGTATTTCGGGCTGTTTTCTAACATCTGCAACAGAAAAAAGTTGTCCGGACGTCCGGATCCTTGCCCGGATCGCAAAGTGTAACTTTTGCATATGACATCGGATTAAGACGATTTTTATATCAAAATCGTCCGTTTCGATGAGACGAAGAACTTTCATGTAGAAACTTTTCCCATCCAAGGCCATCTTAATTATGTTTCATGCCATTTTCTAATCTGATGTTAACACGGGTATCTCCGAAATTGTCATATCTTTTGCATGTGAGCTCCGTTTTGGACCATCTTCATATCTATTTCGATCATCTTGAAGAGATCCATCAAATGGTGACATGAACTCATAATTTTAACCTCATCCCATTATAGCCACAAGTCACTCTTTGTGATCATGCCAATTTCGAGCGCCAACAGGACCATGAGAAGAAGAAGAAGAAGAAGGAGGAGGAGGAGGAGGAGGAGGAGGAGGGTCCAGAAGGAGGACGAGGCTGGCCCCTTGACGGTGATCAACCTCGAGTCGAACAAGGAAGAGTAGGAGTTGAACTCCTCTGGTGAGGAGACCATGGCGCATTGGAACTCTATCGACGCCGACTATTAATCGGGCGAGTAGATATGTTTAGGGTTATCAAGTAGAAGGGTGACTTTTATGTTTATCTAGTTTTAATCATTGCAATGTTTGGATGTCTAAAATGTTTTAAATGAACTATGCGATGTGTCTTTAAAAAAATGTGTTTGTATGTTTCGATGTGCCCTATTTTAGTGCAGCTGTTGAAGATACATTTTTTAACATATTACAGACACAAGCACTCATATATATACATGCGTATACTCACCTCTATGAATGCACACACGCGCATCCTACCCCTATGAGCACCTCCGAGAGACTCAGCCAGCATCTCATCTTGAGATTTTATAAAGTCACACGCGCACCCCTATGAGCACCTCCAAGAGACCGAACCGGCATTTCAGGATAAATGCGAGCATCAAAATTTAAACCCTAGTGGGCTGGGTATACCACTGTCTTCCTAATTATCCAATCACATATTGGTTTGCGAAGATGCATTTTTTTGGTGTTGTAAATTTTACTTCAAGTAGGTTTTTTTTTGGAGAAAGACTTCAAGTAGGTTTTGGTGCCCTAAAATAGACATGTGGTTGATTGGGCTGGCGTGTCTAAGCAACGTGTTAGCCCATCCATCGAACCGATTCGCCTGAGGCCCTGAGCAGCCACTGCCATCGTTCGTCCCCTCCGCTTCATCTACCTCTCACACGCACGGGCGACGGCGGTGGGACGGAGATGCTGGGTGCGAGGGAATCTCCATGAAACCATGGAGGTGTGCCCGGCCCGTCCGTCTTCGATTGGGCGCGATGCACTCCTGGTGGCATTGGGAGGGAGCCGAAACCGGAGTCCGGCGATGGCGAGGGCCGCGGTGCGTGAGGACTGAGGGAGGGATTGTGGCGATGGGTTCGCGGGAAACTCACGCGAACGCCTTCGGCGGCAGTTGTCGATGCGGACGGCGCCGGCGCGGCCAGCAACGAACTCCGGCTGCTCTTTGGCATCATGGCCACGCCCCGTGCATATGTGTGTGCCGCTTAGCCGCCCCTGTACGGCTGTACCTGAGCGTTAAGGGCTTCTCGATTTTGTGTAAGTGTGTGTTAGGCGGAATGCTTAGACGCTGAGTCGAATTTCTTCTTGGATGTCTATGTCTGAGTACTCTTGATTCTTAAATTCATGGTCTGCAACTCTGCAAAATGTAGGTGATCCTTGATGTTTCAGAATGATGCTTCAGCTCCGCCGAGGAAGAGGGAAGAAACGTCAATTTAGTTTGAGAGATTTCGGCAGCCCAGTATGCTCGGGAGTGGTGCGTTTCTCAAGCAAAGCCATACAATTGTGCATTTTCCTTGTCTTGTTAAACCAGCAGGTATGGAGGTGAACGCAAGCAACACCCCTATGGGTTTGGCTGGCATACACCTTCAGAATTTTCTTTTCAACCAGTTCTAACCATATCTTTTTTTAAATGAAAAGGGTTCCCCCTGCCCCATTTTTATAGAATGAAGCAAAACAGTAGTACAGCCAGGAGTTCAAGACAACTAAAACCATAAAGCAAACAACTAAAGCTGTCGGATGTGGGGTTCCGGCAAACCCTTAAGGTTCGAACACTGGGGTGCGCGCGAAGTCTTTCCCTCCTACCGATCTACGTTCTAGCTCGCTAAGATCTTGCGGACGAACTCAGCGAACTCACAACACAGAAAGAGGCACGGGGTTTATACTGGTTCGGGCCACCGTTATGGTGTAATACCCTACTCCAGTGTGGTGGTGCTGGATTGCCTCTTGGGCTGATGATGAACAGTACAAGGGAAGAACAGCCTCCTGAGGTTGAGGTGTTCTTGTGCTTGCGAGCTTGTGCGCGTCTCTGGATTCGATGTTGCTACTGTGGTGGCTAGTTCTACTTATATAGGCCCTGGTCCTCTTCCCAAATGTTGAGCGGGAAGGGAGCCAACAACGGCGGGCAAATTTAAAGGGGGACAGCTAGTACAAGCTATCCTGACAAAAGCGGTCTTCGCCTGTGAAAAGCCTTGGGCTGACGCCGTCTTGGGCTCCACGATGACCTCCGCCTTGCCGTCCTCCTGGTCTTGGTCTTGTTGCACCAATATGGCAACCTTTGCCTGATGCCTCGGTACTCTTCGCCTGTGCTTACCTCCTTAGCACCAAAGAGGAAATGGGGACGCTGTGCGCACTGGCGCCCGCCTGACACCCGCCTAGCACCGTTCGTCATGGCTCACGTCACGAGGGCCTCGTGAGGTTTGCCCCGCCTTGATATCTCCGCTCCTCGTGAGCCCGCCTGGCTAGGCCACTCCAGAGGAGGTCTTGCGTCGTCCGCCTCGCGAGGCTTGGCCCCTCGCGAGGGTCTTGGATGCCTTGTTGATGAAGATGGGCTGTACAGCTCGCTGCTTAGCCACGCCGTGGGCCGCAGGCAGGCAAGTATGGGGACCCCCGTTCCCAGAACGCCGACAGTAGCCCCGGGCCCAAGGTGCGCTCGGGCTTGGCTTCGCGGCGAAGCCAAGGGTCAAGTTCGGAGCGTCGCGGGCCCCAAAAGCCTGCGGCCTCGGTCGACGCGTGGCGGTTGATTGGACGTGGGCGTCTCCGCTTCCCCACGCCGCCTCGACATCTGCTTGACCTGACAAAAGGCTGGCGCGGGCAGTTCTCGCCTTCATTGCTCCTTCCCTGCCTTGCTCCATATCCCCTTTCTCGCTCCTTGTTGCTGCTATCTCTAGATCTGCTCCTCTCTTGCTCTGCTTCTGCCGCCCATGGCGCCGTGCAAGGTCAGAGCCTCCTCGTCACCGGCTTGGTATGAGCCGGCCCTCGAGGCGCCTACTGTCACGGAGAAGAGCCTCGCCTCCGTGCGCCTGCTGACAGCGGGCGAAGGCAACTAGTGGGGGAAGACGGAGCTTCGGCTTGCCTCCGACGAGCCGGAGCCCGAGGGAAGCACCTTCTTCTCGAGTAGCATCACCGTCGGGTTGGTTCCTCCCTTCTCTGATTTCTTTTATGAAGTCCTCGACCACTACGGGCTGCAGGTGTTGCATCTCCATCCCAACTCTGTCCTCCTCCTATCCATCTTCGCCTATTACTGCGAGGCATACCCGGGCGTCATGCCATCCGTGGCGCTCCTGCGCCATTTCTTCTTCCTCCGTGTAACTGGCGAGCATATCACCGGATACGCTAATTTCGTCGCCTGCGGCAAGGCCAACTCGATCTCGAGCACCGGGAAGAGGGCCGACAATATCTGATCCAAATGGGTCATGATGGATGCTCGGCGCGCCGACCCGCGTCTGGAATTGCCCACAGCGGCGCCCCCTCCCAACAGGGGGTGGCCCAAGGCGGAGCTTGTCGACGAGCGGGCATCGCTGGTGCTGGGACAGATGATGACCGACCTGAGGCCGGGCAACGCGAGGACGGCCAAGGTGACGGGGGCGATGCTCCTGAAGGAGTTCTTGATGCCGCGGGTTGCCCCGCTCCAGGCGCGCGCGCGCCCCCTCTGGGAGCTTGACGAAAAGGAAACCAAGACCCGCCTGAGGCCCGGGGACTTGCCTGGTGACGAATTGGACGCCGTCTTGCGCCTCATAGTCGGGGAAAACCAGGAGTACCCGGCTAGTGTTGGAAATATGCCCTAGAGGCAATAATAAATGGTTATTATTATATTTCTTTGTTCATGATAATTGTCTATTGTTCATGCTATAATTGTATTATCCGGAAATCATAATACATGTGTGAATACATAGACCATAACGTGTCCCTAGTAAGCCTCTAGTTGACTAGCTCGTTGATCAACAGATAGTCATGGTTTCCTGACTATGGACATTGGATGTCACTGATAACGGGATCACATCATTAGGAGAATGATGTGATGGACAAGACCCAATCCTAAGCATAGCACAAAAGATCGTGTAGTTCGTTTGCTAGAGCTTTTTCCAATGTCAAGTATCTTTTCCTTAGACCATGAGATCGTGCAACTCCCGGATGCCATAGGAGTGCTTTGGGTGTACCAAACGTCACAACGTAACTGGGTGACTATAAAGGTACACTACGGGTATCTCTGAAAGTGTCTGTTGGGTTGACACGGATCGAGACTGGGATTTGTCACTCCGTATGACGGAGAGGTATCTCTGGGCCCACTCGGTAATGCATCATCATAATGAGCTCAGTGTGACTAAGGAGTTAGCCACGGGATCATGCATTACGGTACGAGTAAAGAGACTTGCCGGTAACGAGATTGAACAAGGTATTGGGATACCGACGATCGAATCTCGGGCAAGTAACATACCGATTGACAAAGGGAATTGTATACGGGATTGATTGAATCCTCGACATCGTGGTTCATCCGATGAGATCATCGTGGAACATGTGGGAGCCAACATGGGTATCCAGATCCCGCTGTTGGTTATTGACCGGAGAGGCGTCTCGGTCATGTCTGCATGTCTCCCGAACCCGTAGGGTCTACACACTTAAGGTTCGGTGACGCTAGGGTTGTAGAGATATTAGTATGCGGAAACCCGAAAGTTGTTCGGAGTCCCGGATGAGATCCCGGACGTCACGAGGAGTTCCGGAATGGTCCGGAGGTGAAGAATTATATATAGGAAGTCCAGTTTCGGCCACCGGGAAAGTTTCGGGGGTTATCGGTATTGTACCGGGACCACCGGAAGGGTCCCGGGGGTCCACCGGGTGGGGCCACCTATCCCGGAGGGCCCCATGGGCTGAAGTGGGAAGGGAACCAGCCCTTAGTAGGCTGGGGCGCCCCCCTTGGGCCTCCCCCTGCGCCTAGGGTTGGAAACCCTAGGGGTGGGGGGCGCCCCACTTGCCTTGGGGGGCAAGCCACCCCCTTGGCCGCCGCCCCCCCTCAGATGGGATCTCCAGGGTGGACGGCGCCCCCCAGGACCCCTATAAATAGTGGGGGGAGGGAGGGCAGCAAGACAACAGCCCCTGGCGCCTCCCTCTCCCCCTGCAACACCTCTCCCTCCCGCTTGCGCTTGGCGAAGCCCTGCCGGGATCCCCGCTACTTCCACCACCACGCCGTCGTGCTGCTGGATCTCCATCAACCTCTCCTTCCCCCTTGCTGGATCAAGAAGGAGGAGACGTCGCTGCTCCGTACGTGTGTTGAACGCGGAGGTTCCGTCCGTTCGACACTCGGTCATCGGTGATTTGGATCACGACGAGTACGACTCCATCAACCCCGTTCACTAGAACGCTTCCGCTCGCGATCTACAAGGGTATGTAGATGCACTCCTTCCCTCTCGTTGCTAGTAGACTCCATAGATGGATCTTGGTGATGCGTAGAAAATTTTAAAATTCTGCTACGATCCCCAACAGCTAGCGCCTTCCTTCCCCTGTTCAAGCGCAGGGACTGGGAGGAATTCATTGCCTCCAGGCCGACTTTTGATGCACGTGGGCTGGTGCCACCGGCGCTTCCGGAAGCCCCCATGGCGCAGAACCCGGTGGAGGTGTCTTCTGGTGAGTCCGACGGAGAGGGAGAAGAGGAGGAGGACTCGGAGAAGACCCTGGAAGAGGTGGGGGAGACTTCCCCACTGAGCAAGGCCGAGATTCTCCGCGCCCTCCCTGATGATGCCGATGCCGATGCCCACCGAGGGGGTAGGGAGCAGCCTCCTGTCCCTACGAGGAGCAGGTCGTCGCTGGTGGCCCGTGGTGCCGCCTCCGACCCGATACCTCCTGGGGCTGGATCCGGTTCCGCTTCCGCTCCGCCCGGCGCCGCTGGTGTCCGAACGCCCGCTCCTCAGGTCCCGCAGCTGTCGGGCCTCAAGCTTCTCAAGCGGTCAGTGGAATACGTTGCAGTGGACCGGTGAGTGTCTTAAGCTTCGTCTTGTCCTTGTTTGTGCTCGTTGTTTCCTGATGCTCGCTCCTGGTTGATTAGGCCGACACCTTCGGCGAAGAAGAGGAAGGAGGATTCGGCGGCTGTGGCTTCCTCCGCAGGGAAAGGAGGCAGCAGCGCCCGTGTTTTCCCGGCTCGGTCGTCCTCGCGAGGCCAAGAAGAGCGCTGCCGCGTGGAGTCTGCCCCCATGGCCCCGCTGGCCCTGGTACTTGGCGCGGCTGACGAGGTCCCAGCTGCTCCGGAACCCGCAGTCTCCCAAGCCCTGGTGATGATGTCGCTTCCTCCTACTACTGCGCCTCCACCTCCTGGTCCTTCTGCTCCTGATGCTGCCTTGGAGCGTGCCATTTCGGAGATGACCCAGCTGCGGGCGGATCTCCTGAGCGCGGACCCACACGTGGTGGCCGGGCGTCTGGAACTAGCCTCTGGCTGGCTTCACTCTGACCTGGCAGTTCGCGCGGCGCTGGGCCAAGCTGCTGCGGCTTCCGAGAAGGACAAGCAAGGCGCCGCCAGTGCTGCAGCCGATCGTGAGGCAGCGCTGAAAGACGCCAAGGCCGCCCGTGACCGTTGCCAAGAGCTAGAGGGCGAGTTGCAGAGCCTGTGCGACAAGCACGCTGAAGAGGTGCGCTGCCGCCAGGCGAAGGAGGAGGAAATGAAGGCCCGGGAGGAAGCCGTCAAGAACTGTGATGCTGAGCTGGTGGAGCTGGGGAAGAAGCAGGCTGCCGAGCGCAACCGGTTGGAAGAGCTGGAGCAGAAGATGGGGGCGAGGGAGGCCGATCTTGACGCCAAGGCACGAGTCCTGGCGGAAGATCGCGTGGCCTTCGCCGATCTCGAGAGGAGGTCACGCGAGGCGCTGAAGACGCTCTATGAGCGCGGCCTGGAGAAGCCTCTGGACACCGACGAGGACGGCCCCGCCCAGCTGCTTCCTATCGTGGTGAAGGCGCTTGAGGAGGTCGTCGACGGCCTCGCTCCCATGGCAGAGGCAGAAGCTCGCGTCCTGTCTTCAGCTGCACTGACTCGGGTCTTCAGCCATCTGCACCTCCGCGACCCCAACGCTCGCCTTGACGAGCTGCTAGAGCCTGTGGCTAAAGACCAATACGAGGCAGTTGCCGCGGCTGTGCGGGGTCAAGTGGGGGCCTTGCTGAGAAGGTTCCGTGGCTTTGTCTCCGCTCCTCTATCCGGCGTCGTCGACCTTGCGGCTGGTGGTGAAGACAAAGCTGATCACGAGTGAGCACCTCCCGCAGGTGTGGGCGACGTCCAGAGGTGACCTGCGGCCATTTCTCCCGTTTCGTTCCTGCGACATGTAACCGGCCTCGTGGAGGCGTTTAGACTTTTATTTGGTATTGTGAGGACAATATGCTTGTAATATTTGCTTCGAGATTTTGCGATTTTCTTCCTATTTGCTTTACGTTCTGCGTCGGCAGAGCCCAGCCCCGCGCATACCTCAACCGCCATTGGGCTGACCGGAGACCAGGATGGACCAAGGAGTGAGGGGCTACGTGACCAGTTAGGCTCATGAGTCGCGATGCTCAGGAGTCCCCTTTGACGCGCAAACAGCATATAGTGAGAGTTCGCTGGGATAGATTATTGTTCTACGTCGGCAGAGCCCAGCCCCGCGCATACCTCAACCGCCGTTGAGCCGACTGGAGACCAGGACGGACCAAGTAGTGAGGGGCTACGTGACCAGTTAGGCTCCTGAGTCGCGATGCTCAGGAGTCCCCCTTGACGTGCAAACAATCCCGTACCTGCCCTCGCCGAGGCCTCGGGAGGGGCGTGCGATGCCCTGGTCCGGGGGACCTGGTTGGGTGGCGTGCGCTTGGGCGTGACCCGTGCGCAGCCCCCGTGCCTATCCCCCATGCGCGGCTTTCCCAAGGGGAGGCGTTGCGGTAAGGCTGGGCGCTGAGCTCTGGGCTCCCTGAGGTTGGCACGACCGTGGGGTTGCCCTCAGTTGTTTATCACCAGCGCGGAGCATAGTGCTTCCGCTTGTGCACGGGCATAGCCGTTCCTCGGCAGTGTCGTCAGCCAGCGCGGAGCATGGTGCTTCCACTTGGGCGTGCGATGGGGGCCCCCTCCGGGAGGAGCCCCCAGGGCGTGTACAGCCCCGCCCTGACACGTGGCTTGCACGGCAGGGCTGCGAGGTGTATCTGGGCACTCGTGAGCCAGCGCGGGACTCACGAGGCCCTACCTCAAGGCGGGTTGCGCCTGGTCTTGAGTCTTAGTGACTGTATGTTCCTGCAAGGCGGTTAGATGCAAGCACTCTACGTCCTCAGGTCCCGGCCCTCGAGCGAGCTCAGCCGCTGTTGGTATGCCAGGTCGCGATGCCGTGGTCAAGGCCAGGGGGTGAGGGCTGGAGAGCTAGTAAGAGCTCCTGAGTCGCGATGCTCAGGAGCCCCCCTTTTAACGTGCAAGCGGATTGCATAGGGTGAACAGGCCCGCGGCGGGCGGCAATCGAGCAGGCGATAGCCGTTTGCAGGTTAAGCATAAAGAGCAGATCGACTTGGATAAATGCAGGAAGATACATGCCACCGGGTCTGGCCCGAGCGGCTTGGGGATGATGCAACCCGAGGGGCGCCCCCAGCAAGGTAAGCTAAAGACTTAAGCAAAAGGGATACATGCCACAGGGACGGACCCGTGTGGCCTGAGAATAATGCAGCCCGAGGGGCGCTCCCAGCTTAAACGAACTTGGAAGATGTCACCTGGTTCTGTAGACGAAATAGAGTTGATGTAGCTGAAGCCACGCGTTGTAGGAATGACTCCTCATGAGCCACCGGGACCCTGAGCCTCGGGAGGCTCTGGGGGTTCAGGAGGTTCCCTGAAGAGCGTATCCATCTCCTCCTGAACGGCGCGGATCCTGGCCTCCTGAGATGCCAGGACCTGCCGCAAGTTGCGCTGATGGGCCGACGCCACGCTCGGCAAGCCGAAGGGCATGCGAACATAGCTGTGTGGTGGGCCCTCACAGTGGACCACACGTGATGGCCAGAAGCGCTCCTGAGATGCAACCCTGTTGAGCCCTAGGACATCGACGCAGAGACGCAGCCCGGCATCCTCGCCTGGATGGGGAGCTGCGCCTTGTGAGCGGCTGTGGCCGCACATGGCTCTTGCTTCTTGCAGTTCCTGGGTGGTCTTGGTGCTGAATTCCTGGGTGGTGGGCACTCCTTGCCCTGTGTTCTCATGAGGGAAACGTGTCGCGAAACACGCCTCCAAGTGGTGTCCAAGCGCCTCCCTCATGAGGTTGGCAAGGTCTGAGGTCCTCCAGAAGAGAGCCCCCGAGCCCTGCCCGAGGAGGGCGCCGGGCGCGCATTCCTATGCGATGGAGGGAGGCGCCCCTGGAACGGGCGCTGATCCTGACGAGGTTCCTGACGCGGCGTCATCTCCTTGGGGTCCTGTGCGGCGTGATAACTTCTTCTTGGGGATGGTCTCCGGAGGGCCTTCACTTCTGCTGTCGGGGTCATCGATTGCTGCGGCTTGAAAGGCGCGCTCAAGGGAGCACACCGCATCCCTCTCTTCACACGGGACCGTGATGATTCCTCCGCTTCCTGGCATCTTGAGAACGTTGTAGCCGTGATGAATGACTGCCATGAACTTGGCCAGGGCTGGATACCCGAGGATGGCGTTGTACGGCAGGCAGATGTGCGCGACGTCGAAGTCGATGAG
This sequence comes from Triticum aestivum, assembly GCF_018294505.1. Classification (NCBI taxonomy): domain Eukaryota; kingdom Viridiplantae; phylum Streptophyta; class Magnoliopsida; order Poales; family Poaceae; genus Triticum; species Triticum aestivum. The sequence goes on from NC_057805.1 coordinate 85,990,663, forward strand.
CTCGGTGTGGTAGTTGTCGCGCCTGCCAAAGGTGAAGGGCAGGCGGACTTGCCCTATCGGTGTGGTGGAGCCATCAGTTACTCCTGAGAAAGGCTTGGTTGGCTGGAGTTGCTCGTAGGGCACTTGAAGGTTGTCGAACGTGTCGACGGACAGGACGTTGAGCCCTGCGCCGCCGTCGATAAGAGTCTTGGTGACTTGCACATTGCTGATGACTGGGGAGCACAGCATAGGGAGTGCGCCGGCGGTGGCTGCGCATTTGAGCTGGTCTGCCGAGTTGAAGGTGATGGCGCACTGGGACCATCTGAGCGGGCGCGTGGCCTCGAGCTTGAGGAGTGCCGCGTTCACCTCGCGAGCGAACTGTTTGAAGATGCGCTGAGAGGCTGGGGCTTGTGCACCGCCCAAGATGCAAGCGATCGCACGCGGCTCCTGGAAGCCCCCAGCCCCCTCGTCCTGGTGGTGGTCGTCGTTCCTTCTTGGTGGCGGCAGCGGGGGAAGATCGGCGTTGCCCTGAGGGCGATCCTCACGAGGCGGGTCCCTCCAGGCAGCCTCGCGAGGTTGGTCTTGCCAGCGGTCCTCACGAGGCCGGTCGCGCCACTCTTGGCGCGGGCCACGGTCTTCCCAGCGTCCGCCTCCGCGTCCTCCTCCACGGCCGTAGCCCCAGTCGTTGCGCTCGGGGCGTCGACCGTAGCGTCCTTCTCGTATGGCTCTGAGCTCTTGGCAGTCGTTGGTGTTGTGGGTGTTCAGGTTGTGGAAGGCGCAGAACGGCCGATTGTTCTTGGACGACTCAGGATGATCTCTGCCTCTCTTGGTGTCGGGCTCCGCTGCGAGCACTACTGCCTCTTTGCGCTTCACGTCTTTGGCCTTGGCCTTCTTCTCCTCCGCTCCTGCCGCCGGCAGCTCAAGGAGAGAGAGACGCCCCTCCTCAGCCCTTGTGCACTTGGTCGCCAAGTTGAACAGCTCTTGAGATGTGCTGAGCTCCTTGTGGATGGCGAGCTCTTCTTTCATCTTGACGTCACGGACGCCGACTGAGAACGCGGAGATGATAGCTTCGTCGGTGACCTTGGGGATCTTGAGGCGTGTGCTGTTGAAACGCTGAATGTACTTCTGGAGGGTCTCTCCTGGCTGTTGCTTGATGCGGCGCAGGTCACCCGCGGCCGGCGGGCGGTCGCGAGTGCCCTGGAAGTTGGCGATGAAGCGGTCGCGCATCTCGTCCCAGGAGGAGATGGAGCCGTGCTGCAGGTTCAGGAGCCAGGAGCAGGCCCCATCCTTGAGAGCCATGGGAAACCAGTTCGCCATGACTTTTTCGTCGCCGTTGGCCGCTTCATGCTCAGCTCGTAGAGCTGCAGGAACTCTGCGGGGTCGGCCGTGCCGTCGTAGCGAGGAGGCAGATCTGGCTTGAACTTGCCTGGCCAGGCGACGCTACGCAGCTCGGGGGTGAAGGCACGGCAACCGGCTGTGGTTGCCGGGGCCCGCTTCGGGAGTGGAGCTTGGTCTTGACGGGGTTCACGCTGCGCCGCTGCTGGCGGTGCGCGGTCCTGACGAGGCGGCGCGGGGAGCGCCGGTGCAGCTTCTCGTGGCCGCGGGATTTCTTGGCAGCTTCTTTCTTCACGCGGATGCGCCGGGCGCGGTGGATCACGCCGCAGAGGTGCGCGCCTTGGTGCCAAGGCACCGTCTTGGGGTTGAGGTGGTGGAGGCACGCCATGAGCCCCGTCGCCCGCGGCTGGTTGAGGGGGAGGCAGAGAGTTGGACGGCGCCGGAGAGCCTCCTGCGGCGCGGACGAGCTCGGTGACGCGGTTGAGCCACTCCTCGTAGACGTCGTCGACAGGGCGGTAGCGCAAGAGCTCGTTCGCCGCGATGAGCGCGGCTCGTGCCTCCATGGGAGCGCGGTGCGCGCGGGACGAAGAACCAGCAGGGGTGAGCGATGGAGTAGCGGTGCGGCCGTCCTGCCGCACCGAGGGATGCAGCGAGGACGCCTGCTGCTCGTTCCCCGCCGGGCCGGTGGCAGCGTTGGCGACGGGAGACGGAGAACGACGAGGTGGCCCGCCTGCAGGAGCCGTCTGAGCGACGCGGGCGGAGAGGGCAGCCCGACGCTCAGCTCGAGCACGGCGAGCGTCCGCCATGGAAACGACGGAGCGATGGAGCAACGAGCCGATGGAAGGGAACCTACGACGCACCCCTACCTGGCGCGCCAAATGTCGGATGTGGGGTTCCGGCAAACCCTTAAGGTTCGAACACTGGGGTACGCGCGAAGTCTTTCCCTCCTACCGTTCTATGCTCTAACTCGCTAAGATCTTGCGGACGAACTCGACGAACTCACAACACAGAAAGAGGCACGGGGTTTATACTGGTTCGGGCCACCGTTGTGGTGTAATACCCTACTCCAGTGTGGTGGTGGTGGATTGCCTCTTGAGCTGATGGTGAACAGTACAAGGGAAGAACAGCCTCCCAAGGTTGAGGTGTTCTTGTGCTTGCGAGCTTGTGCGCGTCTCTGGATTCGATGTTGCTACTGTGGTGGCTAGCTCTACTTATATAGGCCCTGGTCCTCTTCCCAAATGTTGAGCGGGAAGGGAGCCAACAACGGCGGGCAAATTTAAAGGGGGACAACTAGTACAAGCTATCCTGACAAAAGCGGTCTTCGCCTGCGAAAAGCCTTGGGATGACGCCGTCTTGGGCTCCACGATGACCTCCGCCTTGCCGTCCTCCTGGTCTTGGTCTTGTTGCATCAATATGGCAAACTTTGCCTGATGCCTCGGTACTCTTCGCCTGCGCTTACCTCCTTAGCACCAAAGAGGAAATGGGGACGCTGTGCGCACTGGCGCCCGCCTGGCACCGTTCGTCATGGCTCACGTCATGAGGGCCTCGTGAGGTTTGCCCCGCCTTAATATCTCCGCTCCTCGTGAGCCCGCCTGGCTAGGCCACTCCAGAGGAGGTCTTGCGTCGTCCGCCTCGCGAGGCTTGGCCCCTCGCGAGGGTCTTGGATGCCTTGTTGATGAAGATGGGCTGTACGGCCCGCTGCTTAGCCATGCCGTGGCCCGCAGGTAGGCAAGTCTGGGGACCCCGTTCCCAGAACGCCGACAAAAGCGATGAATGGCTTAAGGCCAGTGCAACCAAACGAGAGCAGAAGTTTACTCTTAGCTACTTAGGTGGTGACTAAAAAGCTCCATATTTTTATTACAAGCCCAAGCTGAGAACAGAAAACGAGCCAGCATCAGCCATGGATCGCTGGTTCGACCTCCTCCTCGATGGGTTCTTCGGTCATCTCCACGCAATCCGAAGCACTTCTCCACGTCGCTTGTCCAGTAGAAGTATGCAGCATTGCAGCAATGTCGCCTGAGTATCGTTGCAGAGGACTTTCCATTGATGCAGAAAACAGCTTAGCTTTGCAAGAATTCATTTGACACGTCACCAGGTACGCCCCTGAAAACAGAATTCATTTCTCAATTTCCACAAGCTCCACAAGGAGGCAGAAATTACCATATTCAACACTGATTTTTTTAACTGAATGCCAAAAAGCACAAATATCATCAAATCCAGAGATTAAGCTAATACCAAAGAATTCAGAGACGAAGCTCCAAACTTGCTGAGCTACAATGCAATCAAACAAAAGATGTTGGACAGATTCATTCTCACTATAGAATAGACAATAGGGGTCATCCACCTGTCTTCGTTTAGCCAAATTATCCCTATTGAGCACCTTGTTATAGATGTACAACCAGAGAAAGACATGGATCTTTTGTGGGCAGAGCACTTTCCAGAGTTTGTCATTGACAGCAGAGACTACACCACCAAAGTTAAATTTTGCATAAAAAGCTTTTACCGTGTAGACACCTCCTCTCGAAGAGGGAACTCTTGACCAGAGTCACTAATTGTTCCCAAAGCACCATACCGGCCTGGTCCACACACCTTCTAAACGACAATTTCAGTTTAGTGCCATCCCAGACCTGGGCAACTGTGCAATTAGTCTGATTGCAAATGCTAAACAGATCCCATAATTGCACCTTAAGGGAACACTCCCCAAGCCAGATATCATGCCAAAAACTAATAAGCTTACCATTTTCTAATTTTCATATAAAAATGTTTTGGTTGCAGATAAAGCCCAGGTGATACTCTTCCAAAAAACGAGCCCACCCCCTGTTTTGACCAAAGTATATTAGGTGAATCCACCTTGTACTTATAAGAGTTAATCTTTTTCCAATCCTTATCAGAATTATCAAAAAATCTTTTTCCCCACGAAGCCAATAAGGCCATATTAAACTCTCCGAGGTTGGGAATTCCTAAACCTCCAAATTCTTTTTTCCTGGAAATCAAGCCCCAATTAGCCAAATGATATTTGTGCTGATCACCTAGATTACCCCAAAAGAAATGGGCCATCTGGGAATTAATAGCATTTATAGCCCACTTAGGGAACTTGATCATAGCCATGAGATAGGCAGGAATACTAACAACACAGGCACACAACATAATGATTTTGCCCTTATAAGTAAGTAATCTCCCCAACCAACCAGAAATATTCTTAATGATTTTTTTTGACGAAATGCAGCTTGGTTGCTTTCATTGCGATTAGAAGGAGTAAAAGGTTACAAATGGGTAACCAGAAAGTAAACAAAGAGTGGCGGAGGTTGGGGGTTGGGGAATAGAATAGTGGTGGCGTTGTTGTTTCTAAACTAGCCCTCAATCAGGCTCCCTTGGCCTTTCAATCAGTGCTATCACCCGACGTCTCCCAGCATCGATCCATATCTTTGCTTCCTCCTGTATGTTGGAAAGAACCTGACTGATCGTAGAGGCTTGTTGGCTGAAGACACGGGCGTTTCGTTCCTTCCATAGTGACCACCAAATGAGCGCACTAATCGATCTCCAAGTTTTTTTGGCGTCCTTCGTGAGCCTACCTGAAGTGCGTGTCATCCAGCCCAGGAGGGTATCATCTGTGAGCAGCGGCGCCATGTCGCTCGGCATCGTCAACAAGTCAAGCACTCGAAGCCACAACCCTTGCGCAAATGGGCAGGTCGCCAATATGTGCATCGCCGTCTCTGGAGTTTGTTGGCATAGCAAACAGGTTGGGTTATGTGGCCACCCACGCTTGGCAAGGTTATCAGCCGTAAGGCAACGTCCTTGAATCGCCAGCCAAACGAAGAACTGGCACTTCGGCGGGGCCTCAGAGTTCCATGCCATTTTGGCAAAGTCCTGCTTGATGGTTGTAGCAAAGAGAATTATGTTTGCAGAGGCTGCACTGTAAACACCATTACTGAAAAAGGCTTTCGCCCCGCTTTATATATAAAGTAAAGATCACCAACAACCCAGTACAACACACGCCACCAAAACACACGCACACATCCAAGGCAGGATGCATAGGCGCTGAGCGCAGCAACACCACCCCTAGCACTACAAGAGCCACCGGGGGCCTCAACCATGAACACGCCACCGCGAAGAGAAGAAGCTACATACGACGCACTGTGGGCTCCAAGGCGGTGCCTACAGGATGGTTATGACACCAAAGCGCCGCCACCGCACGACCCAAGGATCAGAGTTTCCCCTGGAGCAACACGACGGACAGCGAGAGTCGCGGCGACGCCTTCAAGAAGGGAACGAGTTTCGCCGTCGCCGGTCAATCCGAAGATAGAACAGGTTTTCACCCCGACTAATATTCACCGCCACCGAACGCCACACCCTAGCTACCACGCCGCCCACACGGCCATGGCCACCAGGCAACACCAAGTCACGGGCTTTGCCCAGGAGCACCGCGACACCACCACCAGGGCCGCCGCCCCAGCATCCAGGACCTTGCCGCCACCTCAGCCGCCACCCACCGCTACCCCAACCAAAGAGACGAATGGAAAGGAACCGCCTTTCGCACTCCTGAGCAATCCCCAGCGTTGAGACCCAATAGATCGGCCAAAACTGGCCACCATCGACCCGTCCTGCCGCCGGGTGCGAGACAAGCTCGGTCCTGCAGCCGGGCGCGAGACGAGTCAGATCCTGTTGCCGGGCGTGAGACGAGCTCGGTCCTGCTGCCGGGCGCGAGACGAGTCCGGTCCTTCTGCCGGGCGCGAGACGAGCTCGGTCTCGCCGCCGGGTGCGAGACGTGCGATGGGCGCCGCTGGGAGAGGGCCAACCCTCTGATGAAGGTAGCGCCCGAACGACGGGGAGAGGAATCGAAGGTCGTCAAGGGCGCTCACTGAGAGCAGACGCCGAAGAAGTCCAGCCGCCGTCGTGAACCGACCCAGACCATCGCCATGGGCCACCACCATGCCGTGACAGCCCACATCCAAGCCGGGACCCCGAGGGGCAGTTCCGAGCCAGCGCCACCACCCTCGCCGCCAATGGCCGCCGCACGCAAGGATGGCCGAAGCCAGCACCGCCGCCAACACCACCACTAACACGAACCACCACCACCACCACCACCGCCGCGCCGCCGCCACCACCTACCACTGCAGGGCGGCCGCCCACGGCCCGCGCCGTCACATAGCCGAGCAAACAAGCCCCCGGCCACCCGCCCGCCTAGACGTGCATCATCCAGCGCCGCCGCCACGCCTCGCCACCATGCCAGCAAGCCAGCCGACGTGGCCAGGCGTGCACCACCCGCCCCGCCGCCCTCGGCCCGCGCCGCAGGAACTAGCAGCGCGCGCAGATCTGGATCCCGCCGCCGCCACAGCTTCCGCGCGCCCCACCACCTGCAGCGCCGTCCGAAACCCAGCAGATGCACCGGCGACCACCAAGGTGCCCGCACACCGCCGCGCCGCGCCCAGGACGGAGGGGCCGCACCGCGCCAACCCCAGCCGCCAAGGGGACGAACTGGCCGAGGCCCAGGGCGGCGGCGGAGGGGGCAGGGGAGAGAGGAGGGTGGGGGTGCCGGATTTTTAGGGTTCCCCCCGGTCGCCGCGCGGGGGCGACGCGGGAGGGGGAGGAGTCGCGGGAGGGCAAACACAGGTCATCAGTTGATCTTGGGGGCAACCCACTGTAAACACCATTGGCCGTCCATTGTTAGAATTAATGGGCTAGGCCCATAGCAATTTCTGAAATCTCAAAGCCCATGTGTAAAAATGGCAAGTGGTGGTGCTAAGTTTAGTCCCACCTTGGAAGTTGAAGAAGAGTTGGACCTCTTTATATAGTGGGTTCTCTCCACCACTCTAAGTGGTGTGTGAGAAGAGAAAGGGAAAACCACACGCGCGCGCTCGCTCGCCTCGCCTCGCCTGGCCGGGCCGGGCCGGGCCGTGCCGTGCCGTGGCGAGGCGAGGCGGCGCGTACATGCGACATGCGCGTGAATGGTCCGCCGAAATCCGGTCCGTCTCCTTGCAGGAGCGCAGCTTCCTTTTGCCGTTTTATTTTTATGTCTTGGCAGACAAGTTTTTGATTTCTTGTCCGGTAAGTATACGAATTAGAAACCGAGTCGGTTTGGGATTGTGGTCGCGACACAATACCGCCTCTGGTCCTAATATATATACAGCTACCGGCTGCGGCCAGAGACACACCGAAAAACACCTAGGGTTTTGCCTCATCTCACACCTTGCGCCGCCATCGTAGTCTACTCCATCCCAAACGCCGGCGTGCATCGGCGCGTGGGAGAGCAGGTCTCCGGAACCGTTCGTCTTTGCGATCCTGCACCGGGAGAGGACGAATTAGGTTTTTGGGAAGCGCTGTGCGCGACTGCTCAAATTCGTCATCACGGGTCGTCTTCCGTCCAAGTCGGGCGGTGCTACTCATCGTCGTATTCATCGCCGTCAGCAGCAGATCGTCGCCAACATCGTCATCAACACTCTCGCACCCATAATAGCTAACGATCAGTACGTCCAACATCCTCTGTTCATGTCTGTTTCTACAGCTATTGTTACGTGTTTGCTGCTGTTATGCATGTCTTGCTGTTCTTCTAGTTTGCTAGATTATTGCATGCTAGTATCTCTTCTAGTCATGAATTATTTACTGGAATTAATCATGAACTTGCCTAATATTCCAACAATCCAAAAACCTAATTGTAGGCAATTTCCTGAGTTAACTATGGCTGGATTTGCTGATGCACTAAGGCCGGATAAGTTTACCGGTGTGCACTTTAAGAGGTGGCAGGTGAAGACCACGCTCTGGCTTACTGCTCTGAAAGTTTTCCACGCTAGTGTTGGTGCTCCAGAGGGAATAACCGACGAAGATCGGAGAAAATTCCAGGAAGCCAATACTATGTTTGTGGGATGCATTCTGAGTGTTCTTGCTGACCGTCTGTGTGATGTGTACATGCACATAAACGACGGAAAAATTCTGTGGGATGCACTGAATGCAAAATTCGGTGCAACAGATGCAGGCAGTGAACTGTACATCATGGAGAGTTTTCATGACTACAAGATGGTGAATAACCGTTCTGTGGTTGAACAAGCTCATGAGATACAGTGCATTGTGAAGGAACTTGAACTCCTTAAATGTGTTCTACCCGACAAATTCGTGGCTGGGTGCATGATTGCAAAGTTGCCTCCTTCATGGAGGAATTTCGCCACAACTCTGAAGCATAAGAGACAGGAGATATCAGTTGAAAATCTGATTGCATCTCTTGATGTTGAAGAAAAAGCTCGGGCTAAAGATACCACTGAAAAAGGAGGTGAGGTTCAGCCTACTGCTAACATGGTGCAGAGGTACCCACAGAACAAGAACAAAGGGAAGAACAAACCTGTTTTCAACAAGCCTACCAAGACTACTACTTTCAAGAAGAAGAAGTTCAACAAGGCTGAGCTAGAGTGCTACGCCTGTGGGAAGCCTGGACACTTTTCCAAGGAATGCCCTGAACGTGCAGACCGCAGAGGGAAAACAAGCTCCAAGACTGTCAACATGGTGACCGCTAGCAATACTGATGGGTATGGTAATTTACCTATTGTGCTTTCAGTATTTCAATCATCTTCGTGGTGGATTGATTCGGGTGCTAACGTTCATGTGTGTGCTGACATCTCCCTGTTTACTTCTTATCAGGTCGCAAGGGATTCTTCCGTCCTAATGGGGAATGGGTCACATGCTTCTGTTCGTGGCATTGGCACGGTGGATCTGAAGTTTACTTCGGGAAAGATCGTGCAACTAAGGAACGTGCAGCATGTCCCTACTATGAACAAGAATCTAGTTAGCGGCTCCCTTCTATGTCGAGATGGATTTAAGGTAGTTTTAGAGTCCAATAAAGTAATCGTGTCAAGATTTGGACAATTTATAGGAAAAGGCTATGAGTGCGGAGGCTTGTTCCGCTTTTCTCTTTCAGATTTTTGCAATAAGTCAATAAACCAAATTTGTGCTAGTGTTAATGATGATGCAAGTATTTGGCACTCTCGTTTATGTCATATTAATTTTGGTTTAATGTCTCGGCTATCCAGCATGAGTTTAATTCCGAACTTCACAGTTGCCAAAGGTTCTAAGTGCCATAGTTGTGTGCAATCTAAGCAACCTCGAAAGCCTCATAAGGCTGCCGAGGAGAGAAACTTGGCACCTCTAGAACTCATACATTCTGATCTTTGTGAGATGAATGGTGTGTTGACAAAAGGTGGAAAGAGATATTTCATGACTTTGATTGATGATGCGACTAGATTTTGCTATGTTTATTTGTTGCAAACTAAAGATGAAGCATTAGACTACTTTAAAATCTATAAAGCTGAAGTTGAAAATCAACTAGAGAGAAAGATCAAGCGTCTTAGGTCCGATCGTGGTGGAGAGTATTTTCCAAAAGTTTTTGATGAATTTTGTGAGGAACATGGTATTATTCATGAGAGGACGCCTCCCTATTCACCTCAATCAAATGGAGTGGCCGAGAGGAAAAACCGCACATTGACTGACTTGGTGAATGCCATGTTAGACACTGCTGGTTTATCTAAGGCATGGTGGGGGGAGGCTCTATTGACTTCATGTCATGTCCTGAATAGAGTTCCCAACAATAATAAAGAGAAAACCCCTTATGAGGAGTGGGTTGGGAGAAAACCATCACTTTCTTATTTGCGTACTTGGGGATGTTTGGCAAAGGTCAATATTCCTATTCCTAAGAAACGCAAACTTGGACCAAAGACAGTGGATTGTGTCTTTCTAGGGTATGCTCAACGGAGCATTGCTTATAGGTTTTTAGTGGTAAAATCTGAAGTACCTGATATGCATGTTGATACTATAATGGAATCTCGTGATGCAACATTTTTTGAGAACATATTTCCTATGAAAGATATGCATAGCATTGCTAGATTTTCTTCTGAGATAATTCCTGAATCTAGTACAACTGATGAATATTTCGAACAATCACATGAGGAAGTCCTTGAGAAGGATAACAATGAAGTTCCTAGAAGGAACAAGAGACAAAGGATTGCAAAATCCTTTGGTGATGATTTCATTGTATACCTTGTGGACGACACACCCAAGACGATTGCAGAAGCATATGCATCTCCGGATGTAGATGATTGGAAAGAAGCTGTTCATAATGAGATGGACTCAATTCTTTCTAATGGAACTTGGGAACTAACTGATAGACCATATGGTTGTAAACCTGTGGGCTGTAAGTGGGTGTTCAAAAAGAAGCTGAAGCCTGATGGTACTATTGATAAGTACAAGGCGCGGCTAGTGGCCAAGGGCTACACTCAGAAAGAAGGCGAAGATTATTTTGACACCTATTCACCCGTTGCTAGAATGACCACCATTCGAGTGTTACTTTCCTTGGCTGCCTCTTATGGTCTTATCATTCATCAAATGGATGTAAAGACAGCTTTTCTCAATGGAGAGTTGGAAGAGGAGATCTATATGGATCAGCCTGACGGGTTTGTGGTAAAGGGTGAAGAGAGAAAGGTGTGCAAGTTGTTAAAATCTTTGTATGGTCTGAAACAGGCACCTAAGCAATGGCATGAGAAGTTTGAAAGAACTCTGACTTCTGCAGGATTTGTCATTAACGAGGCTGATAGGTGTGTTTACTATCGCCATGGTGGGGGCAATAGTGTCATATTATGTTTGTATGTGGACGACATACTGATCTTTGGTACAAACATTAATGCAATTAATGAGGTCAAGTCTTTTCTATCGAAAAGTTTTGACATGAAAGATCTGGGAGAAGCCGATGTAATTCTAAACATCAAACTTATTAAGGATGAGAGTGGGATTACATTAACGCAATCTCACTATGTTGAGAAGGTCTTGAACCGATTCGGTTTTATGGATAGCAAGCCTTCTCCAACACCTTATGATCCCAGCGTGACACTCAGAAAGAACAAGAAAGAAACGAGAGATCAATTAAGATACTCTCAAATTGTCGGTTCACTCATGTACTTAGCTAGCGCTACAAGACCAGATATCTCTTTTGCTGTGAGCAAACTGAGTAGGTTCATGTCCAACCCGGGTGATGATCATTGGCATGCACTAGAAAGGGTCTTGTGCTATCTGAGAGGTACTATGAGTTACGGAATTACTTATTCAGGGCATCCTGCTGTGCTAGAAGGATATAGTGATTCGAATTGGATCTCCGATGTTGATGTACTTTACGCAACAAGTGGGTATGTATTTACTCATGGTGGTGGCGCAGTGTCATGGAGGTCTTGCAAGCAAACCATATTGACGAGGTCAACTATGGAAGCAGAATTAACTGCTTTGGACACAGCTACTGTTGAGGCAGAATGGCTGCGTGAGCTCTTGATGGACTTGCCGGTTGTTGAAAAACCTGTACCGGCTATTCTTATGAATTGTGATAACCAAATGGTTATCGCTAAAGTGAACAATTCTAAAGATAATGCAAAGTCATCAAGACACGTGAAAAGACGTTTGAAGTCTGTCAGGAAGTTGAGAAACTCCGGAGTAATAACTGTTACGTATATACAAACAGACAAAAACCTGGCAGATCCCTTTACAAAGGGACTATCACGAAATGTGATAGATATTGCATCGAGGGAGATGGGTATGAGACCCATAGATGTTACACCATAGTAGTAACCCAACCTTTGTGATCGGAGATCCCGTGAATTAGGATCTGGGAAGAACAAGCTATTGGTTAACTGAGGAGAGTAATAACTTATGATCGTCTCCAAGTGAAGATGCAAAACTCTCAGAGCTGTAAGGCTCAGATCTGTAAGGCAGGTTGGCAACATGCCTTAATGTGGTTTTATTGGCTATAATTAGCAAAGATGCTGTCCTACAGAGCAGTCTTGAAAGAACACACCTATATGAGTTCTGACTGTAAACGTCGCAGTCTATGAGATTTGGGTGATCTCTAGTAAGCTCACGAAGAGACCAGGGAGTATGACGTATAAGCTCCAAACCGCGGGGTAGCCTACTGGCGGTCAGGTACTGGTTAAGACTTTTAGTGAAACCTGTTCACACAAAACTAGCAATTCAAGGCATAGTCCATTGTCAAGTTGTGAATGGATGTAGCTTAAAGTTCTAGGCAGAAGTTCAACTTAACAGTCTCTGCTGAAACACTGGTATATTAAACAAGTGATGAGAGAAGGCAAATCTCTAAATGGGTATTTGAGATCTGGTGGGGGATTGTTAGAATTAATGGGCTAGGCCCATAGCAATTTCTGAAATCTCAAAGCCCATGTGTAAAAATGGCAAGTGGTGGTGCTAAGTTTAGTCCCACCTTGGAAGTTGAAGAAGAGTTGGACCTCTTTATATAGTGGGTTCTCTCCACCACTCTAAGTGGTGTGTGAGAAGAGAAAGGGAAAACCACACGCGCGCGCTCGCTCGCCTCGCCTCGCCTGGCCGGGCCGGGCCGTGCCGTGCCGTGCCGTGGCGTGGCGTGGCGAGGCGAGGCGGCGCGTACATGCGACATGCGCGTGAATGGTCCGCCGAAATCCGGTCCGTCTCCTTGCAGGAGCGCAGCTTCCTTTTGCCGTTTTATTTTTATGTCTTGGCAGACAAGTTTTTGATTTCTTGTCCGGTAAGTATACGAATTAGAAACCGAGTCGGTTTGGGATTGTGGTCGCGACACAATACCGCCTCTGGTCCTAATATATATACAGCTACCGGCTGCGGCCAGAGACACACCGAAAAACACCTAGGGTTTTGCCTCATCTCACACCTTGCGCCGCCATCGTAGTCTACTCCATCCCAAACGCCGGCGTGCATCGGCGCGTGGGAGAGCAGGTCTCCGGAACCGTTCGTCTTTGCGATCCTGCACCGGGAGAGGACGAATTAGGTTTTTGGGAAGCGCTGTGCGCGACTGCTCAAATTCGTCATCACGGGTCGTCTTCCGTCCAAGTCGGGCGGTGCTACTCATCGTCGTATTCATCGCCGTCAGCAGCAGATCGTCGCCAACATCGTCATCAACACTCTCGCACCCATAATAGCTAACGATCAGTACGTCCAACATCCTCTGTTCATGTCTGTTTCTACAGCTATTGTTACGTGTTTGCTGCTGTTATGCATGTCTTGCTGTTCTTCTAGTTTGCTAGATTATTGCATGCTAGTATCTCTTCTAGTCATGAATTATTTACTGGAATTAATCATGAACTTGCCTAATATTCCAACATCCATCTCCATGAGATTTGAGTCCTGCTGATCCGGATTGAGGTGCACTGCTTGAAGGTCGTGCCATAGGTTTGTAAACTGGAGGAGCGCGTCAACAGTGATGTTGGCCTTGAAATGCCTCATCCACTTGTCATTATGCAAAGCCGCAACAATGGTTATGCGACGGAGGGTGCACTGGCCAAAAAGGTCGGGGTAAGTTGTGCATAGACTTTTACGCCGCAGCCATGGGTATCAATAATAGGTTGAAGGTCCTCCCTTCTAAGTTTGTCATAGTGCAGAGGCACTCCAAGGTATTTGATAGGGAAGGAACCAAGTTTACAACAAAAGATTTGTGCAATTTCCTTGGCCACATCCTCCTCAACATTGATGATCATTAAGTTACTCTTATGAAAGTTGATCTTCATGCCCGAGAGATTTTCAAAACATGACAGAAGCCATTTAAAATTTCTTGCTTTGTCTACAGATTTCTCTAAAAAGAGTATAGTGTCGTCAGCATATTGTAAACTTACAACACCCCCAGGAATGACTTAAGGCAGAAGCACAGAAATGAGTCCTTGTGAAGTTGCTTTTTGAAGCATTTTAGTGAAGACATCAGCAACCAGGTTAAAAAGCAAGGGGGAGTGAGGGTCACCTTGTTTAAGCCCTTTCCCTCCCACAAAGTGGGTGCCTGTAGTATCATTAATCCTCACACTAAATGTGCTATTTAGCAATGTACTTTTAATCCATGCAATCCATTTGGGGCCAAAGCCTCTAGATTGTAGCATATCAAAAAGAAATTCCCAGCTAACTCTATCATAAGCCTTCTCATAATCCAATTTAAGAATTAGTCCTTGAGAGTTAGATCTTTTGATCTCATGGATCACCTCATGAGCCATCACCACGCTCTCTAGAATATATCTACCCTTAATAAAGGCAGTCTGGTTGGGAGAAATCAGTGTATGGCCAATAGGTGAAACCCTATTGGTCATAGCTTTAGAAAAAAATCTTCACACCACAGTTTCTTAGACTAATAGGTCTAAATATTTTCATGTCTTTAGCATCAGCCTCTTTGGGGATAAGCATGATTAAAGCAAAGTTTAATCTGTGCATATCTAGTTTACCCTCTTCAAAATCTCTGACCAAGGCCATGAAATCAGTTTTGATAACATCCCAAAAGGATTGGTAAAAAAGAAAAGAAAGGCCGCCATGGCCAGCGGCTCAGTGGGCATAAGAACCAAAGATGGCATTCTTGATTTCTTCTTCAGAGAAATTTCTTTGAAGAAGTTCATTCTCTTCTTCTGTAACTAAGCCCCCCTCCTCCCAAAAGGAAGGTCCCAAATTGGTGTTAAGTTTATTCTCAAAGCCAAATAATTTTTTGTAAAACTTAGTGGCCACCTCCAACATTTCCTTTGTAGTATATACAGGGCCATTATCCCCATTCAGCTTGGTTTTTCCTGTGTCTGTGATTAGCTAGGGCATAAAAATAGGCATTATTTTTATCCCCATCTTTGATTTTACGGTCTCTGGAACGTTGCCACAAAGCAATCTCTTCCTTGTGCCAAATGTCTTCAAGTTCCTTCTTAATCTCCCCCATTCTAACTCTATCACTTTCATCAAGATGGTTACTCTCCGAAAGTACATCAAGAATATCAAATTCGAGCAAAAGCTCTCGTTTCTTTTTTTTCAATCCCCGCTTCAATATTAATACTCCACCCTTTAGCCTTAACAACAACAACAACAATCTTCCTAAACAATCTAGCTTTATTCATCCACACATCCAATGCACATTTTCCAGGAACAGGAGTATTCCAGACGTCAGTAACCAGTTTTTTAAAATCCGGGTGGTCAAGCCACCATTTTTTGAATCAAAATATTTTAGGGGAGGAAACCCTCCTAGCACCCGTGTCAAGAATGAGAGGAGTATGATCACTCCCAATTCTAGGTAAAGCAGTCACCACTGAAAGAGGAAAATGAGCATCCCAAGAAATGGAGACAAACACTCTGTCAATAACAGCAAAAATTGGGTTACCTTGATTGTTACTCCAAGTATAGCTCCTATTTGCAATGTTAATCTCCATAAGAGACCACTTATTGATCCAATCATTAAAAAGATAAGAGAATTGGTTATTAATGACCCCATTGTTCTTATCAGTAGCAGATCTAACAAGATTAAAATCTCCCCCAACAAAACTGGGTAGGTAAGCCCAGACAAGACCTCATGATGTTCAGCAATGAACTCCATCTTATACTCACTATAAGCAGTTCCATAAATAGCAATAAAACGCCAAATAAAACCATCACATTTATTTTTAATAGTAACTATAACAAAAAACTTTTTGTTAACAAAACCTATGATATCAAACAAATTGTTTTTCAGCCCCACAAGAATACCACGAGCAGTATTAATAGCAGGAAGGGTATGCCACTTATAATCATTTCTGCCAGAGATACTGCTGAGGACATGATTATCAATGTTTTCCCTCTTAGTTTCAAAGAAACCAACAAAATCCACGTGATTATTGTTAAGAAAGTCTCCAAGGCACTGAAGTTTACCAGGTTGGCCTAGACCATGAATGTTCCAAAAGGAGCCTATCATTTAATTACAAAAGGGTGTGACAAGCCACAAGGCTTCCTTTTAGTGTTCAGAACTGGGCAATCCACCTCCAGATCAGCAGTGCCCCCTGATCTAGTAGGTGAGATAACACCATATTCTTTAGGAGATTTATTAGTATAGGTCTCATCTAAATCCAAATTGTCAGGGAGAACAATCTTAGGGTTATCGTCAGCAAATACCAAACATTTAGCTTTTGCAGTGTTAATAAGGTCCAGGATAATATCATCTTGTTCTTTTTTATTGTTACTAATACACAAATCAACTTTATTAATCTGTGAAACAAGTTCACCAGGCTCAAGGTTAGCAAATGATTTACCTATAAACTATGTTGCATGGTACGGGGATACGGATACGGCGATACGGAAAAACAGCATTTTCCGAAAATAGACTTACGGGGATACGGCGAGTATATACACAAATGCATAGATAAATCAGCACCAGAAAATAATTTTTCTAGAGAATGAGAAATTGACGTGTATGCAGTAACCTGATCTTTTTCATTCAGGGTGATCTAAAGAAGTTGCTGCCTTTTCATGTCCCAACTCGTTGACTCGTTAAATGCAGTCCTTTTGTTCTTTGCAATCATCAACGGCGTTGCTACCAGACCCAATCCCTTACGTATCCCTGGTGCATATCCTGCGTGTCCCGGACGTATTCCGATTTTTTTCTTTATTTTAATTCAAAAAATCTGATACGTAGGGATACGCGTATCCCGCGCGTGTCCGGGCGTGTCCCCATTCTCGTGCAGTATCCTGCACCGATTCGGCACTTCTGTGCCGTATCCCTGCAACGTAGCCTATAAAAGTCGCTGGAATCTCCAGATTCTTCTTTTGTATGTAGGCAGTGGCCTTATCCATAATCTTGACATTTCCCTGGTTTCTGGTCACAGGTCTACTGGTCAGAACTGGGCCCCAGGAGGATGTGGATCCAACATTAGGTTTCTTCTTCTGAGCTGTTTCTGCCCTTTCCAAGGAATCCAATAGAGATCTCTTCACAGATCCCAGTGCCACAGCCAGATCTTCAGGTAAGCATTGTAGTTCCAAAGTCATATTTTCCTCCTCATCCTCAGATTCCTCCATCTCAAACCTGCTTAGCTGTTTAGAGCAGTAATCCAAATGAACTGACAAAGGAACTGATCCTGTACAAACAAGGGACATTTTTGGCGAGCAAGGTCTGATATTTTCCTTTTCTTCTTCACTGACATCACTCTCCCTGGCGGTTTTGTTTCTGATTTCTTCGACAAAATCTTCATGAATATCATGCAGTAAGTTGAAGGGATGGAAACCAGCGGCAGAAGTTGCTACTTGTTGAACAGTTTTACTGGAGCTAGCAGAAGTAACAGACTTATATTGTTGAAATTAGCCTTGTCAAGTTCATCAATAGCTGCATCATCCTCATCTTCATCCATTCCATCCTTGTCAAATGTCTCTTTCTCCTTGTCCTCATTGTTTCCTTCCAAATTGTCCAAATCTGGATCTAGATCATCCCCATCAGAATCTTCTCCCATCTGTTCAAAACCTTCAACAGGAAAGAACAACAGGTACAACTCCCTCTTCATTTCTACCAGTCTTTCAAAAGGAATTTTCTTGGGATCTCTGTAGGCTACTTTGATCCTGATGGTTTCATAGAAGCTCTTGAAAATGCCATTCCAATCCACATCCACAAGGATCCCAAAACATGCAGCAATTTGTGCAAAAACATTCCAAGCACACCATTTAGGGGGGATCCCCTCAATCTTCACCCAGGCTTATGTCAGGACACCAAATTCATCTAACATCCCCCCCATTCACAGATTTTAACAGACACACCATCAATTGGTAGTTTAAAAGCAGGGAATTCTTCAAATCATCCACATTTTCCATGATGGGAATCTGAGCAAGAACTTCTTGTTTTCTAACTCTCTAATCTGCCATGGCCACTCTTTGTTCTTGCAAAAAATCCCATTTAACTGCAACACCAGTTCTGAGGCAGAAACCTCACCCTTGACCACTTTGAGCACAGCACAGTTCTTGTAGTTGAGCCAGCTAGATTCTGCTGCAACTGGAGTGTCAATATGGTAGAACCCCAAACCAGCTGCAGCACTCCCAAAATATGTTGCAGTGGGTTGAGGTTTTGCCCAAGCACCACAGTTATTCACATTGTGATTGCCACAGCAGATAAAGCACTTTTTTGATTCAATGCAGTTGCCCACATAATGACCTGGCCAGCTGCAATTGAAACAGATCATGTCCTTGTACCTGGGATCAAGGGGTTGGATTGCTGGGGCTGGCGGAAGGGGAGGGCCTGGCAGAGCGGGGGTGGGAGCAGGTTGCGCCGTAGGCAATTGCTTCCCCGCGCCCACCGGCTTCGGTGCTCCATGCTGATCAGTCTTGGCCAGGTTGTTCTGGGGCGGAGCTGCCTTGTTGTCTTGAGTAGACGCCTTCTTCACCGGCGGTTGGCGTCGATGTCGCTGCGCTGCTTGCCCGCGATTCTCATCCCCCCTTGACGACCTCTGCAAACGATTTAGATCGGAACCCTAACCCCTCGGTAGAAACCTTGAAGATAGTGGGAGCTGGATCGAAATGACCCACAGAAGAAATCAGATAGCATTCTTGGACTGTGAAATTCCTTGATAAGAACAGATGGCTGAAAAACATCAGGTCACGTGGTTTGCCTTGTCCAATTTCTACTCAGCTTGTGTTCACGCTTTCTTCCATCAAGGCTTCAATACGCCACTAATCTACGCATTTCGCTTGGTGAGCTGAGTCCTGCCATTACTTTTTTAGAGAAAAGGCATGAGCCCGACTTTATAAATAAAGCCACCAGGCAGCGTTCCAGATCAACCACACAGCAACGGCAACAGCCAAGGACATAACGAAAGTACGGGAGTACGGGGTACAGGGCACACAGGCCACCACCTTGGCACGCAGGCCGGAAATAAGACAAAGGAGCTAACACCGAAGAACAGACGAAGCCAGCAACTAAGTCAAAAGAGCAGCCAAGACCACTAGACAGCTGGCTCCTGCCGCGATAAGGAAGACGCCGAAGCCCGAATCTTAGAGAATAGTGTCATGAATATGCAACTTGATATTATGGAGAGGCCAAAGCCATCATATATACAAGTACAAGGGGAAGCCAAAAGGCTAGAATGTAGAAGACCAAAAGCTATCATCAATAGTAACTCTAACACCCCCCCGCA
This sequence comes from Triticum aestivum, assembly GCF_018294505.1. Lineage (NCBI taxonomy): Eukaryota > Viridiplantae > Streptophyta > Magnoliopsida > Poales > Poaceae > Triticum > Triticum aestivum. Next base: position 86,009,874 of record NC_057805.1, read on the forward strand.
AACTCATGGTGGATCCACAACACTGAGTTTGGAGAGGTAAAATCCATGTTGCGCTCTAGTCTGGGCCTTCGTGAAGAAGTCTGCGAGCTGTAACTCGGAAGGCACATACTGAAGACAGATAACATGATCCTGCACAGCAGCGCGCACAAAGGAAGCATCAACACCAATATGCTTGGTAAGCTCATGCCTCACAGGATCCCGTGCAATACTGATAGCACCTATACTGTCTGACAAGAGGGTGGTAGGTGTAGTAACAGAAACACCAAAATCCTCCAGTAACCATCGTAACCAAGTCACCTCTGCTGTCAGAAGAGCCACAACTCTCAACTCGGCCTCTGCACTCGAACGGGAAACTGCGGTCTGTTTCTTTGTCTTCCAGGCAATGAGAGAACCACCAAGAAAAACACAATAAGCAAAAAGTGAATGGCGATCCGAAGGATCACTAGCCCACGTAGCATCTGAATATGCCTGGAGCTGTAACGAGCTGGAACGGGGGAAAAAGACGATGAGAGATCGTGCCACGAAGATATCGTAGAACACAAAGAAGGTGACTATAGTGAACTAAAGTGGGAGCGGAAACAAACTGACTCAGAATATGGACAGGATAGGAGATATCCGGACGAGTGACAACAAGATAGACAAGACTCCCAAGAAGATGACGATAACGCGTCGGATCAGACAAGAGCTCACCATCAGAAGCGCGAAGGTTAAGATTGAGCTCCATAGGAGTCTCAAGAGTGCGCTCATCACTAAGAGCCGCACGAGCAAGAAGATCCTGCATATACTTTTCTTGGGAAATAAAAAAGCCATCAGAGGTGGAGGAAACCTCAATCCCAAGAAAGTAACGGAGAGGACCAAGATCAGACATAAGAAACTGCTCACTGAGACGGGTCTTGACAAAAGCAATGTACTCAGAATCGTCGCCAGTGATGATCATGTCATCAACATATAGAAGAAGAAGAGTGCGACCATGAGTAGAAAGGTGAACAAACAACGCTGGATTATGAACACTGGGCGAAAAACCAGCTGAAGTGACCATAGAGGCAAAACGCTCAAACCAAGCACGGGGGGCTTGCTTAAGGCCATAGAGAGAGCGACGAAGACGGCAAACCATGCCATCAGGAACTGAATACCCAGGTGGTGGATGCATATAAACCTCCTCACGCAACTCACCGTTAAGAAAGGCATTCTTAACATCAAGCTGAGACACGGACCAGTGGCGAACAGAGGCCACAGGGAAAAGTGTGCGAACAGTGGTCATATGAGCCACAGGAGCAAAAGTTTCATCGTAATCACGACCATGCTCCTGCTGAAAGCCACGAGCCACAAGACGAGCTTTATAACGCTCAAGAGAACCATCATAGCGAGTCTTAATCTTATAGACCCACTTACAAGTGATGGGACGAACACGGGGAGGAAGAGAGACCAGATCCCATGTGCCGGTGCGCTCAAGGGCAACAAGCTCCTCTGCCATCGCAAACTGCCATTCAGGATGAACAACATCATAATGATAAGAAGTCGGCTCAAGAACAGTCGAAAGACCATAGTGAGAAGGAGAATATCGGTCAGGAGGCGGACAAGGCCGAGAACGAAGACCATAAGTCGGTTGAGAGGAGGAATACGACACACCAGAAGTAGAGGGCACATTAGAAGACTCATCCACAACGCGTGGACGACGAGTATAATGGAAAGGAAAGGAGGGGAGAGGTGGAATCACTGGAGGTGGAGATGGGGAATGTATCGGTGATGAAGATGAAGAAGGAGAAGTTATCGATGATGATGGTGGAGAAGGAGAAGGTATCGGTGATGAAGGTGGAGAGTCAGGCGATGAGGGAGGAGAAGAAACTGTAGGAGAGGACGGCGTCGGGTCGACAATAGCGTGACGAGGAGTAGGAATATTGGGCATAGAGGGAGGTGTATCCGGAAACGTAAGAAAAGAGATGTCCTCCATGGAAAAGGCCGAGGAGGATGGACGCGGGTAGAAGGGACGAGACTCATCAAAGGTCACATCCCGAGAAATACGCATCCGACGACCGACAAGATCCCAACACCGGTAGCCCTTATGCTCATCACTGTATCCGAGAAAGACACACTCAATAGATTGAGCGGTCAGTTTGGTGCGTTCACGAGGGGCAAGCAAAACATAGCAAATGCAACCAAACAAACGAAGCATCGAATAATCAGGAGAACGACCAGAAAGACGCTCGAGAGGAATATCACCCTGTAGAGCGGTAGATGGTTGAATGTTAATGAGGTAGGTGGAAGTGGTAACAGCCTCAGCCCAGAAGTGAGGCGGAAGAGAGGCGGCGATCATCATCGCACGTGCCGTCTCAAGAAGGTGATGATGCTTGCGCTCAGCCACACCATTCTGAGCATGAGCACCAGGGCAAGAGAACTGAGGAAGAGTACCCTGCTCAGCAAGGAATCCTCGCAACGCATGAGAGATATACTCACCAGCTGAATCTGCGCGAAAAACACGAATAGGAGTGGAATACTGGGTATGAACTATGGCAGCAATTTTTTATATAGATAAGACCTCACTATGAGAAGACATGAAATAGATCCAAGTGTACCGAGAAAAATCGTCTATAAAGATAATATAGTAGCGATGACCCCCTTTCGAGGCGAAAGGAGCCGGACCCCAAACATCAGAGTGAATGAGGTCAAAAGGGTGCTCGGACACTGACTCACTGTGAGGATATGGTAGCTGAATCTGCTTACCAAGCCTACAACCTAGACAATCCAACGAAGCGTTACCGGAGACAAACCCTAGAACACCTCGATGAACAAAAGACGAGAGACGAGAACCACATAGGTGGCCAAGACGATGATGCCACTGCTGAAAAGAGCTGGTAGAAGGGCTAGGGTTACGAGACTGGGAATCCTCGATGAACCACATAGGAATCCTCGATGAACAGGGGCTACGAGACTGGCAGCGGTGGCAGCGGAGGGAAGACGAAGCCAGTCAAGTTTCCAGAGACCATCAGAGCATCGAGGGCCAGCACCAAGCAGAGTGCCTGTGCGACGATCCTGAATGGAACATGAATCAAAGTCGAGAATGACTCTACAACTAGAGTCAACAATTTGACCACCAGATATGAGCTGCATGGTAAGTCGAGGAACATGAGCGACAGAAGGAACATGAAATGAAGAAGTGCTAAGAGTGCCTCGACTAGCTACAGGGAGGGTGATACGTCTCCGTCGTATCTACTTTTCCAAACCCTTTTGCCCTTGTTTTGGACTCTAACTTGCATGATTTGAATGGAACTAACCCGGACTGACGCTGTTTTCAGCAGACTTTCCATGGTGTTATTTATGTGCAGAAACAAAAGTTCTCGCAATGACCTGAAACTCCACGGAACGTCTATTTGGAAATAATAAAAAATCCTTGCAAAAGATGAAGACCAGGGGGCCCACACCCTGTCCACGAGGGTGGGGGGCGCACCCTCCCCCCTAGGGCGCGCCCCCTACCTCGTGGGCCCCCTGGAGGTCCTCCGACGCCAACTCCAACTCTATATATTTGCTTTCAGGGAGAAAAAAATCAAGGAGAAGAAATCATCGCGTTTTACGATACGGAGCCGCCGCCAAGCCCTAAAACCTCTCGGGAGGGCTGATCTGGAGTCCGTTCGGGGCTCCGGAGAGGGGGATTCGTCGCCGTCGTCATCATCAACCATCCTCCATCACCAATTTCATGATGCTCACCGCCTTGCGTGAGTAATTCCATCGTAGGCTTGCTGGACGGTGATGGGTTGGATGAGATCTATCATGTAATTGAGTTAGTTTTGTTAGGGTTTGATCCCTAGTATCCACTATGTTCTGAGATTGATGTTGCTATGACTTTGCTATACTTAATGCTTGTCACTAGGGCCCGAGTGCCATGATTTCATATCTGAACCTATTATGTTTTCATGAATATATGTGAGTTCTTGATCCTATCTTGCAAGTCTATAGTCACCTACTATGTGTTATGATCCGGCAACCCCGAAGTGACAATAATCGGGACCACTCCCGGTGATGACCATAGTTTGAGGAGTTCATGTATTCACTATGTGCTAATGCTTTGTTCCGGTTCTCTATTAAAAGGAGGCCTTAATATCCCTTAGTTCCATTAGGACCCCGCTGCCATGGGAGGGTAGGACAAAAGATGTCATGCAAGTTCTTTTCCATAAGCACATATGACTATATTCGGAATACATGCCTACATTACATTGATGAATTGGAGCTAGTTCTGGGTCACCCTATGTTATGATTGTTACATGATGAACCGCATCCGGCATAATTCTCCATCACCGATCCAATGCCTACGAGCTTTTCCTATATTGGTTCTCCCTTATTTACTTTCCCGTTGCTACTGTTACAATCACTACAAAACACCAAAAATATTACTTTTGCTTCCGTTACTTTTGTTACCGTTACCACTACTATCATATTACTTTGCTACTAAACACTTTGCTGTAGATACTAAGTTATCCAGGTGTGGTTGAATTGACAACTCAACTGCTAATACTTGAGAATATTATTTGGCTCCCCTTGTGTCGAATCAATAAATTTGGGTTGAATACTCTACCCTCGAAAACTGTTGCGATCCCCTATACTTGTGGGTTATCAAGACTATTTTCTGGCGCCGTTGCCGGGGAGCATAGCTCTATTCTTTGAGTCACTTGGGATTTATATCTGCTGATTACTATGAAGAACTTGAAAGACGCTAAGACAACAATTTATCCCTCAACTACGAGGGGAGGTAAGGAACTGCCATCTAGCTCTGCACTTGATTCACCTTCTGTTTTGAGTAAGCTTGCGACACCTAAACCTGCTTCTGCTATTCATTCTGATATGTCGCATGTTATTGATGATGCCACTTCCGCTATGCATGATACTTATCATGAAACTACTTCCATGCTTGATACTACTGTGCCCCTTAGTGAATTTCTTGATGAACAAATTGCTAGGGCTAAAGAGAAAGAAATTATTGAAACTGATTGTATCGATGAATGTGATGATGAAGACTTGCCTGTTATTCCTGAGGGTTATGTTTTTGATAAAGAAGCTTCTTTAGCTATTTTAGCTTGCAAAGATAGATATGAACTCAAGAGGTTATTAGCTAAATGGAATAAGCAATCTCTTAATGATAGAATGAGACCTGACCCTGCTTTTGCAACTTCACCTATTTGTGTTACCGATAAGGATTATGAATTCTCTGTTGATCCTGATATAATTACTTTGGTTGAATCTGATCCTTTTCATGGCTATGAATCTGAAACTGTTGTGGCACATCTTACTAAATTAAATGATATAGCCACCCTATTCACTAATGATGAGAGATCTCGCTACTTTTATATCCTTAAAATATTTCCGTTCTCATTAAAGGGTGATGCTAAGATATGGTTTAATTCTCTTGATCCTGGTTGTGCGCGTAGTCCCCAGGATATGATTTATTACTTCTCTGCTAAATATTTCCCTGCTCATAAGAAACAAGCTGCTTTGAGGGAAATATACAACTTTGTGCAAATTGAAGAAGAGAGTCTCCCACAAGCTTGGGGGAGGCTTCTCAAGTTACTTAATGCTTTGCCTGATCACCCTCTTAAGAAAAATGAAATACTTGATATCTTTTATAATGGACTAACCGATGCTTCCAGAGATTACTTGGATAGTTGTGCTGGTTCTGTTTTCAGGGAAAGAACACCGGATGAAGCTGAAATTCTATTGAATAATATGTTGACAAATGAAAATAATTGGACACTTCCTGAGCCAGCTCCCAAGCCAATTCCTGAGCCTATTCCTAAACCAACTCCGAAGAAGAGAGGTGTTCTATTTCTCAGTCCTGAAGATATGCAAGAGGCAAAGAAATCTATGAAAGAAAAAGGTATTAAAGCTGAAGATGTTAAGAATTTACCTTCTATTGAAGAAATACATGGTCTTAATTTACCGCCTGTTGAAGAAACACATGATCTTAATCCAGTACCTATTGAAGAACCTCCTGGTCTTGATAACCCGACACAGGTAGTAAAGGTAAATTCTCTCTATAGATATGATAGAGCTGAAATTCCTCTTACTAAGTTTGCTAGCCAATGCCTAGATGAGTTTGATAACTTTATGGTTAAGCAAGAAGATTTTAATGCTTATTTTGGTAGACAATTGAAATACAATTCCGGTATGCTTAAACACTTGGGTGATTATATGGCTAATGTTAGAGGTGAACTTAAACTCGTTAGCAAACATGCTTCTATGGTTACCACTCAAGTAGAACAAGTACTTAAGGCTCAAAATGATTTGCTCAATGAAATGAATAGCAAGAAAAATGATTATGCTGTTAGAGTGGCTACTAGAACTGGTAGAATGACTCAGGAACCTCTGTATCCTGAAGGCCACCCTAAGATAATTGAGCAAGATTCTCAGAGAAATAATATTGATGCACCTAGTTCTTCTAAAAGGAAGAAAAATAAAAATGATAGGACTTTGCATGCTTCTAGTGAACCTATTGCTGAACCACCTGAGAATCCCAATGATATCTCTATGTCTGATGCTGAAACACAATCTGGTAATGAACATGAACCTAGTGAAAATGTTAATGATGATGTTCATGATGATGCTCAACCTAGTAATGATAATGATGTAGAAGTTGAACCTGTTGTTGATCTTGATAACCCACAATCAAAGAATCAACGTTATGATAAGAGAGACTTTGTTGCTAGGAAACATGGTAAAGAAAGGGAACCATGGGTTCAGAAACCCATGCCTTTTCCTCCCAAACCATCCAGGAAAAAGGATGATGAGGATTTTGAGCGCTTTGCTGAAATGATTAGACCTATCTTTTTGCGTATGCGATTAACTGATATGCTCAAAATGAATCCTTATGCTAAGTATATGAAAGATATTGTTACAAATAAAAGAAAGATACCAGAAGCTGAGATTTCCACCATGCTTGCTAATTATACTTTTAAAGGTGGAATACCAAAGAAACTTGGAGATCCAGGAGTACCCACTATACCATGCTCCATTAAAAGAAATTATGTTAAAACTGCTTTATGTGATCTTGGAGCCGGTGTTAGTGTTATGCCTCTCTCTTTATATCGTAGACTTGACTTGAACAAGTTGACACCTACTGAAATATCTTTGCAAATGGCTGATAAATCAACTGCTATACCTGTCGGTATTTGTGAGGATGTGCCTGTTGTGGTTGCAAACGTTACTATTTTAACAGACTTTGTTATTCTTGATATTCCCGAGGACGATAGTATGTCTATTATTCTTGGAAGACCTTTTTTGAATACTGCAGGTGCTGTTATTGATTGCAACAAAAGCAATATCACTTTTCATGTTAATGGTAATGAGCATACGGTACACTTTCCGAGGAAACAACCTTAAGTTCATAGTATCAACTCTATTGGAAAAATTCCATCGATTATATTTGGAGGTTTTGAATTTCCTCTTCCTACTGTCAAGAAGAAATATGAAATTCTTATTATAGGGGATGTGCATATCCCCGTTGAGGTAACATAGTGTTATTCAAAATTTCTCCGGTCCCATGTTATTCGGAATGAGTTTGTTAACAAAACTTGATCAACCTTGTTAGTGGATTCCTTTTGATGAGCATGAGATGGATGAAACTAGAAGGCACAACCTTCTGTACCCTCTCTCTACTTTCTGTTATTTAGTTGAAATAAAGTAAAAATAGTATTTTTCTGTCTATTTCTGATTTATCCGTGCAATATAAAAATACCCCGAAAATAAAAGTTCTCCAAATGCCCTGAAAATGAAATATGATTTTTTCTAGAATATTTGATGATTTCTGGAACTGAGAACACAGCAAGGGGGTCAACCACCTGGCCACGAGGGTGGAGGGCGCGCCCTACCCCCCAGGGCACGCCCCCTGCCTCGTGGGCCCACGGTGGCCCTCCTCCACTTATTCCTGCACCCATACACTCCTTCTTCCTCCCACAAATAATAATATCCAGCTCAAGCACGAGTTCTAGCTCATTTTGCTGCGATTTTTGATCTCCTTGCTCAAAGCACCTCTCACAAAACTGCTTGGGGAGATTGTTCCTTGGTATGTGACTCCTCCATTGGTCCAATTAGTTTTTGCTCTAGTGCTTTATTCATTGCAAATTTGTGCAACCCGCTTAGCTGATTTTCTTGATGTGGACGTTCGGGAGGATGACACTGAGTTGCCTCCTACTTATTTAGACTACAATTCTATGGTCTACCACCAATTTGTCGAGAGGAATGAATCACCTCTCCAGTATCGATTAATCTTTGACAAACGGCGTGATGTCCGTATTACTCTCCCTGCTCCTGCATTCTTTGATTATCAGGCAAAAGGAAGATATGTTATTACCAGAGAGGAGGCAGATGAGTACGAGAGGAGGGCGGAGGCAGCTCGCCGCCACGCTGCAGCTCAGGAGGCGATAACCGCTGCATCTCAGTACGACCCCAGCTACACCTACGGATATCCGCCAGGCCATCCCTGGCAATGAACCAACTTAGGCCAAAAGCCTAAGCTTGGGGGAGTACGTATTTCCCACCGATGTTACATTTATGTTCACACACACTCATTGCTAGATGTCGGTGCTCATACTCTTTCACTGTAATATCCATGCTAGTTTATTTTCTTTTTCCTGCTTTCTTCTTGTGTGTTTGTTAAACTTTAAGAAAAAACCAAAAAAAATTAGTGTAGCTTCTAGTTAGTTTACTTTCCTTGCGGTAGTAGTAATAATTAAAAGAAAACCCAAAAATATTTCCCGTTCTTCTTTTGCTTGTTGGGAGCTTTCCAGTGTAAATAGTTTTATTTCTTTTCTTTTCTTTGGGGGTCGATAGGAGAAGACCATGATTAAATTGTTGAAGTGGCTCTTATATGCATTATTGTTGATTTAACCAAGAGCCCATATTGCCTTGTCTTCTCCTGTTTATTGAATGCTCGCAGATTCCAGCTTAGTCCAACGCACGTGCACTCTTATTATTATTCACATCATTCGGTCGTGCAAGTGAAAGGCAATTATGATGATACATGATGGACTGACTGAGATGAGAAAAGCTGGTATGAACTCGACCTCTCCTGTTTTTGTAAATATGATGAGTTCATCGTTCCTGATTCAGCTTATTATGAATAAATTGCAATGACAATTAGAGATCATAGTTGCTCGTGCCATGCTTGATTAGCTATGAGTTATAATGGTTTACCTTGCGTGCCAACATGCTATTAAAATGGTTGTGATGTGGTATGATGGGGTGGTATTCTCCTTTGAATGATTTAAGTGACTTGACTTGGCACATGTTCACACATGCAGTTGAAACAAAATCAACATAGCCTTCACGATATTTATGTTCATGGTGGATTATATCCTACTCATGCTTGCACTCAATGTTTATTAATTTTAATGCATGTTCATGACTGTTGTCGCTCTCTAGTTGGTCGCTTCCCAGTCTTTTGCTAGCCTTCACTTGTACTAAGCGGGAATACTGCTTGTGCATCCAATCCCTTAAACCCCAAAGTTATTCCATATGAGTCCACTATACCTTCCTATATGCGGTATTTACCTGCCGTTCCAAGTAAATTTGTATGTGCCAAACTCTAAATCTTCAAATAAACATTCTGTTTTGTATGCTCGAATAGCTCATGTATCAACTAGGGCTGCCCTTATCTTCCATGTTAGGCGGGTTATTCTCAAGAGGAGTGGACTCCGCTCCTCACTCACGAGAAAATGGCTGGTCACTGGGATGCCCAGTCCCATGCTTTATGCAAACTAAATCAAAATAATTGAAACAAAACTCCCCCTGGGACTGTTGCTAGTTGGAGACACTCGTTGTTTCGAGCAAGTCATGGATTGATGCTTGTTGGTGGAGGGGGAGTATAAACTTTACCATTCTGTTTGGGAACTGCCTATAATGTGTGTAGCATGGAAGATATCGCCATCTCTTAGTTGTTATGTTGATAATGAAAGTATGCTGCTCAAAATATTATTTATCTATATTTCAAAACCGAGCTCTGGCACCTCTACGAATCCCTGCTTCCCTCTGCGAAGGGCCTATCTATTTACTTTTATGTTGAGTCATCACCCTCTTATTAAAAAGCACTAGCTGGAGAGCGCAGCTGTCATTTGCATCCATTACTATTAATTTATATTGGGTATGACTATGACTGGATCTCTTTTACCATGAATTACAATGTCTAGTCAGTCCTTGATCTTTAAAGGTGCTTTGCATTTATGTTTTGCGGTCTCAGAAAGGGCTAGCGAGATACCATCCTGTTATATCATATTATGATTGTTTTGAGAAAGTGTCGTCATCCGAGATTTATTATTATGGCTCGCTAGTTGATTATGCTATTGATATGAGTAAACATGAGACCTAAGAGTTATTGCAAATGTGGCTAGTCATAATCTTTGCTGAAAACTTGAATGCTGGCTTTACATATTACAACAACAAGAGCAAACAGAGTTTGTAAAAGTTTTTCTTTATCACTTTCAGTTTATCAACTGAATTGCTTGAGGACAAGCAAAGGTTTAAGCTTGGGGGAGCTGATACGTCTCCGTCGTATCTACTTTTCCAAACCCTTTTGCCCTTGTTTTGGACTCTAACTTGCATGATTTGAATGGAACTAACCCGGACTGACGTTGTTTTCAGCAGACTTTCCATGGTGTTATTTATGTGCAGAAACAAAAGTTCTCAGAATGACCTGAAACTCCACGGAACGTCTATTTGGAAATAATAAAAAATCCTTGCAAAAGATGAAGACCAGGGGGCCCACACCCTGTCCACGAGGGTGGGGGGTGCGCCCTTCCCCCTAGGGCGCACCCCCTACCTCGTGGGCCCCCTGGAGGTCCTCCGACGCCAACTCCAACTCTATATATTTGCTTTCAGGGAGAAAAAAATCAAGGAGAAGAAATCATCGCGTTTTACGATACGGAGCCGCCGCCAAGCCCTAAAACCTCTCGGGAGGGCTGATCTGGAGTCCATTCGGGGCTCTGGAGAGGGGGATTCGTCACCGTCGTCATCATCAACCATCCTCCATCACCAATTTCATGATGCTCACCGCCGTGCGTGAGTAATTCCATCGTAGGCTTGCTGGACGGTGATGGGTTGGATGAGATCTATCATGTAATCGAGTTAGTTTTGTTAGGGTTTGATCCCTAGTATCCACTGTGTTCTGAGATTGATGTTGCTATGACTTTGTTATGCTTAATGCTTGTCACTAGGGCCCGAGTGCCATGATTTCAGATATGAACCTATTATGTTTTCATGAATATATGTGAGTTCTTATCCTACCTTGCAAGTCTATAGTCACCTAGTATGTGTTATGATCCGGCAACCCCGAAGTGACAATAATCGGGACCACTCCCGGTGATGACCATAGTTTGAGGAGTTCATGTATTCACTATGTGCTAATGCTTTGTTTCCGGTTCTCTATTAAAAGGAGGCCTTAATATCCCTTAGTTTCCATTAGGACCCCGCTGCCACGGGAGGGTAGGACAAAAGATGTCATGCAAGTTCTTTTCCATAAGCACGTATGACTATATTCGGAATACATGCCTACATTACATTGATGAATTGGAGCTAGTTCTGTGTCACCCTATGTTATGATTATTACATGATGAACCGCATCCGGCATAATTCTCCATCACCGATCCAATGCCTACGAGCTTTTCCTATATTGGTTCTCGCTTATTTACTTTCCCGTTGCTACTGTTACAATCACTACAAAACACCAAAAATATTACTTTTGCTTCCGTTACTTTTGTTACCGTTACCACTACTATCATATTACTTTGCTACTAAACACTTTGCTGCAGATACTAAGTTTCCAGGTGTGGTTGAATTGACAACTCAACTGCTAATACTTGAGAATATTCTTTGGCTCCCCTTGTGTCGAATCAATAAATTTGGGTTGAATACTCTACCCTCGAAAACTGTTGCGATCCCCTATACTTGTGGGTTATCAGAGGGGAGTGCCATCCACCGTGAGAACAGGAACAGGAGAGTCGACGGGTTGAACGGAGGTCAAAGTGGAAGAATCATAAGTCATATGAAAAGACGCTCCGGTATCATCCATGGGGATGTACCTGAATGAGTAGAAGGTGGTTTCTTAGTGCTAAAAGAGTCAGTCACAGAACCTGCAGAACCTGTCGGTGAAGAATCCCAAGCAGCAAGCAGGCATCGCAGCTGCGCAATCTCATGCGTAGACAGGGACACGACCGAAGAGATCGAGGTAGAAACACTAGTGGAAGATGACGATGAGCAGTCACCACCACTCGTGGTCGTAGAGCAGTCACCATCGCGCGCGGAAACCGCGAGAGGAGCTGACATAGAGCGGTCACCGCCGCGCATGGAAGCCGCGAAAGGAGTCGACGTAGAACGACCAGCATAGCATGTGGAAGATGTCGTATTGGACAACATCACAAACGGATAAGCACCAAGCACTGAGCGACGACGTATGTGTGAGACGGGATCAATATATGGAACACCGTCGTTAGTCTGCGGGGACGGACGAAATTGTAGGCCCGACCGAAACATCATATCTGTTTTGTCTCACTCTCTTTTTTTCTCTGTCTTTTTTTTCTCACTTTCTTTTTACTCAAGTAAGCTGACCAGATGGAAGGTCAACATGACCTGGGGAGGCCTTCGCGCGGCCCATCGTATTCAACGACAGGTGCGGAACGGGCGGCCAGGGAGGACACCGGCCGGGGTGGAGGGTGCGCCAGTGGACCTGGAGAAGGCCGGCGGCGGGTTGGAGGAGCAGCTGGAGACGTCTAGGCGAGAAGGAGAGGCCGGATTGCGCCTGTGGGTGGCAGAAGTGAAACCGGGCCGCGGCGACGGGAGGGGCGGATGCACTGCGGCGGCCGAGCTTGAGAGCAGAGGCGCAGAGTGGGAAAGCGGACAGGGCTGGCGGCCGGCGGCGGCAGCTGTAGACGACCGGCAGGGAGCGACGGCTTGGGCGGAATCCGGGCGGGAACAGAGATGTTGCTCCCACTTGTCCTTGTCCAGATCGAACCCGATCTCTCGCAGACGATGATGGAGTCAGATCGAGATCGATCTCTCGCAGATCAGGTAGAGACGTAGAGCAGCGGCAGGAGAGAAACAACATGCAAGGGAATGCGGCAGCCAAGCACAGCTGCAGACCGGGTGGAGCAGCGCAGCCAGAAAAGAGGAACACGGCGGCGCGATTGGACTGAGCACGAGTTGCGGCGTGCGAAGGAAAAAAAAATCTAAAGCTCTAATACCATGTCATGAATATGCAACTTGATATTATGGAGAGGCCTAAGCCATCATATATACAAGTACAAGGGGAAGCCAAAAGGCTAGAATGTAGAAGACCAAAAGCTATCATCAATAGTAACTCTAACAGATAGAAGATCAAAAGCATCCCGGTCTTACGTCTTAGTCAATGATCTCCACTGCTGTAGGAACAAGCAAGATTTATACAAGCAATCAATAGGTTTAGCAGGAAACATATGCTCAATGGTAAACTTGTTTCTGGTAGTCCACAAGGCCCAACAGACCTCTGCCAGACTGACCCAAAATAACTGCTTGGTAACCCCAACCAGGCCATTGGCGAGGACCCGGAACTCAGAGAAGGAGGATGGAGCCCAAGACACCTGGAGCCACGACCTAAAGCAGCACCAGACCAGCTTGGCCAGCACACACCGAAAGAAAACGTGGTTCGTGTCCTGCAAGGCACCACACAACGCGCACCGTTCCGAGCCCGGGCCATTGCGCTTACGAATTTGATCGGCAGCAGGGCGACGGCCCCAGAACGCTTGCCATAGGAAAATCATCACCTTAGGAGGGATACGGGCACGCCAAATCGGACTGAATTTGTTAGTGGGGGAGCCATCAATAAGCTTAGCATATAGAGACTTAACAGAAAAACGGTCAGAAGGAGCATGGGGCCAGACCATCGAGTCGGCTGTCTCCGAGAGCACGAGGAAGAAGGCAGCAAGACGCTGCCATTCATCCAAGTCTGTAGGGGACAACGAGCGTCGGAAGGCAAGGTCCCAATTATCAACCGAAACCTCCGCGATGGAGATATCCGGATTCGGACAATAAGAGAACAGCGTGGGGAAGGCCACAGAGAGGGTTGAGTCTCCACACCACCAGTCGAGCCAAAAACGAATCGAAGCTCCATTACCAACCACAAACTTGACATGTGTAGGATCGGAAGTATGTCTAGAGGGGGGGTGATTAGACTACTTGACCAAATAAAAATCTAGCCTTTTCCCAATTTTAGTTCTTGGCAGATTTTAGCAACTTAGCACAAGTCAAGCAATCAACCTACACATGCAATTCTAAGAGTATAGTAGCGCAATGTAAAACAATTGCAAATGAAGGTAAAGGGATGAGTTTGAAGGAGCAAACGCAATGTTGATACGAAGATTTTTTATCCGTGATTCCGATAGGTGGTGCTATCATACATCCACGTTGATGGAGACTTCAACCCACGAAGGGTAACGGTTGCGCGAGTCCACAGAGGGCTCCACCCACGAAGGGTCCACGAAGAAGCAACCTTGTCTATCCCACCATGGCCGTCGCCCACGAAGGACTTGCCTCACTCGGGTAGATCTTCACGAAGTAGGCGATCTCCTTGCCCTTACAAACTCCTTGGTTCAACTCCACAATCTTGACGGAGGCTCCCAAGTGACACCTAGCAATCTAGGAGACACCACTCTCCAAGAAGTAACAAATGGTGTGTTGATGATGAACTCCTTGCTCTTGTGCTTCAAATGATAGTCTCCCCAACACTCAACTCTCTCTCACAGGATTGGATTTGGTAGAAAGAAGATTTGAGTGGAAAGCAACTTGGGGAAGGCTAGAGATCAAGATTCATGTGGTTGGAATGGAATATCTTGACCTCAACACAAGTGTAGGTGGTTCTCTCTCAGAAAATATGTGTTGGAAGTGTAGGCATGTTCTGATGGCTCTCTCCACGAATGAAGAGTGGGTGGAGGGGTATATATAGCCTCCACACAAAATCTAACCGTTACACACAAATCACCAAACTCGGTGGGACCGAATCATGAAACTCGGTCGGACCGATTTAGTTCAAAATGTGAACGTTAGGATTCTCGGTGGGACCGACTGGATCAACTCGGTGGGACCGATGTCATTAGGGTTAGGGCATAACGTAATCTCGGTGAGACCGATTACACAAACTCGGTGAGACCGATTTTGGTAATAGTCAAACAGAGAGTTGGTCAGGCAAACTCGGTGGGACCGATTCGCTCATCTCGGTTGGACCGAAACGTTACGAAAGGGAAACAGAGAGTTTGCATTGCAATCTCGGTGGGACCGATCGCTCATCTCGGTTTGACCGAAACGTTACGAAAAGGAAACAGAGAGATTACAACCCCATCTCGGTGGGACCGAGATCCCTATCGGTGAGACCGAATTGATTAGGGTTTCTGGCAGTGGCTATGACAACTGAACTCGGTGGCTCCGGATATGAAATTTCGGTGGGGCCGAGTTGGACTTTTTGGTTTAGGACATATGTGGATATGAGAAAGTAGTGGAGGGTTTTGGAGCATATCACTAAGCATTTTGAGCAAGATCCTCATTAAGCAACACCTCATCCCTTCTTAATAGTATTGGCTTTTCCTATAGACTCAATGTGATCTTGGATCACTAAAATAGAAAATGTAGAGTCTTGTGCTTTGAGCTTGAGCCAATCCTTTGTCCTTAGCATTTTGAAGGGTCCACTTTCTAATCTATGCCATGCCAATCATTGAGCTTTCCTGAAATGTTTATCTTGGGATAGCATTAGCTCAATGAGCTATATGTTGTTAGGAATTACCAAAACCACCCACGGATAGTTGCACTTTCAATCTCCCCCTTTTTGGTAATTGATGACAACATATAGATCAAAGCTTCGACAAATGATAATAAGATTGAGGAAACATCGTCGCTTTGAGAAGTATGTGATAATCAAGAGCTCCCCCTAAATTTGTGCATTATTTAAGATTTGCTTTTGAATGCAAATGCACAATCGATTAGGATCATGGGTTACTCCATGTCACATACATCTTGGTGGAGCGCTCAAAATGATAGATATTAAAAACATGCACTCATCACCAAGCAAAGTGAATGATCATAATAGGATGTAAGAGATAATATCATCCAACCAGCATTGAGGGTAGCATATGATGAAACACATGATCAAACAAGTATCTCACAAGGTAGCTCACACAAGCACGCAATAAAGTTTCAAATCAAACCAAATAAGTGCAAAGAGAGATAAAAACCAATAGTCTCTCACTCGAAGCCTATGATCTATACATTTTCTCCCCCTTTGGCAACAAGTTACCAAAAAGTTCAAAAAAGTATAGTGCTAAACGACTCTCAGGCTTGATCTTTGGGAGGTGGTGTTGAGAGAACTCCAAGGACGAAGGCTTCTGATGAAGTAGCTAGAGCTGCTGGAGTTGGAACTGGAGCTGTAGCTGCTGGTGCTGATGCTGTAGCTCTGGTGTCAGTCACTGGCACTGCAGCAGACCTCTGTCCTCTGGGCACTCTAACAAATGCATCTGTGGTAGACTTGTCCTTCTCCCCTGCTTCCTCCTGAAGTTGCTCAACCGCAGTTTGGATTTCAGTTACCTTGACATCAAGGTCATAGAATTTTGTATCAATAATCCTTTCCAAGCTCTCCTGGTTCTTGGTCAGGGTGGCCAAGCCCTGCTCAATCCTCAGAGTGGATTGGATCAGATATCCAAGCTGGTCTTGCTTGCTCTTCAAGAATACCTGAGATGCCTCTTCCACAGTTGGCATCTTTGCAGCCTTCTCAGCTTTAGCTTTGGCTTTCTTCTCTTGTGCTTGCACAGATGATGGTTCATTCGCAGTCATGACAACTGTGTTGTCCTCAAATTCAGGGTAGATGGGCAGGTGCTCCTTATCCAAAATGTACTTGCCTTTGCCCATCTTTGAGTTGATGAGCTCCTGGATGTGTGGGGCATATCCACAACTTCTCTTCTGATCAGCTGCAGTCCTCTTGATTGTTTCCACAATCAGGCTCATAACCTTGAACTTTTGCGGGACATCAAATATGTGCAACAAGTTGATAACATGTCCTCTGATCATCTTGTGATCACCTGACTTGGGTAGCAGTGTGTGCCTTAGAATCCAATTGATTATTGGCAGACCAGACAATAGGTAATGGACAGATCCAAACTTATGTGTATCTAAAGCAGCATCTGGGATCTCTTTGTACATGTTGGCCATAGAGTTGTGGTCTTTCTTCTTCTTTGCATAGATATCCAAGTCATCCTCATGTTCTTCAGGAGCATTGATCAATTGAGCCCACTCTTCAACTGTAGACTGGTACCTAGTACCCTTAGACATCCACACAATCCTTCCATTTGGATAGAAGTGGGCAGTGGAGTAGAATTGCATAATGAGCTCATCATTCCACTTGGTGAACTTCTGAGCCACAAACTTATCAACTCACATGCCTTGAAGCTATCATATACACCAGGGAAGTGATCCTCATTCTCCTTGATGAATTCCCAGTCAACCCATCTCATGTCACACACTATGGGCTTCTTGTCAAGCAGAATTGTCTCATAGAAGTCCTGCTGTTCCTTAGTGTGAAATCTGTAGTCTACAGCAGTCCTTCTCCTGGTAGCATATGGATCAGACTCCCTCCATAGTCTCAATCCTGAATCCTTCCTGATTTTCATATTCTCTGCAACTGGGTGTGCATCATTGTGGTCAGGGATCTTGGGCTTCAGCTTTCTCAAAACAACAGAATCATCTTCTTTTTCTTCTTCGGCAGCTTGAGGCACTGGGGCCTTGTTTTTCTCCTCAACAGGGATGTTCCTAGTGCTCCTCTTGGGTTTTGGCTTTGGAGCTGGAGCAGCAGCCTTGGAGCAGCTTTGGGCTTAGATGGAGCAGCCCCTGATCTGATTGCATCTCCCATGAGCTTTTAATCTTTGGGTGCTCGTGCAACATCCTCTTCCTCTTCCTCTTCTTCTGAATCTCTCATGATTGATGGCTTCCCAATAACTCTGGCAATGGTCTTCTTGACCCTTTCTTTCCTCTTCTTGCCATCTCCAGTTTCCTTGGGTTCAAGAGTGAACTCCATTGTTTCTCCTGTGGCAACTTTTCTTGGCTTAGACATGGGCTGTCTTCTTGCTGGCATCTTTGTTTTCAGACCTGGCTTAGTTGCAGCAGCTGAGCCATACTCTTTCTTCAGCACTTTCTTCTTTGAGGTGGCTTCATCTTCAACAGCCACATAATCTTCATCTTCAGAGTCGGAAGTCCTCTTCTTTCTTGTCCTTGTGGCAGCCTTTGGCAGATTGCTTGGAGTGCTCCTGCTGCCTTCATCATAGCTGCTAGAGGGACTAGTGCCCTCACTCAACTGAACCTGTTCCTCTGACTTGTTCTGGCTGTCACTTTGGTCAGACATCTCTGCAAATACTCCGACAGCAGATCCTGTGAATGGGTTATAGATGAGGTAGAGTAGATGAGCATCACAAAGTACATGAGTTTTTGCAAAAAGGATGACTTAAAAACTTAGTTTTAGTTCTTCACAGAAAGCATTTCGGATCTACCGATTTGTAAACTCGGTGATACCGAAGCAGCTTTTGGAACCTGAACTAGTGAATTCGGTCAGACCGAGTCACAGTTCGGTGGCACCGAGATTGCTAGGGTTTCACAGAGAATCGAACTCGGTCACACCGATTTGCAATTTTCGGTCAGACCGAAAACGCATGTGCTCTGGCCTAAGCCAAAATCGGTGAGACCGATTTCTACAACTCGGTCGGTCCGAGATGAGTTCGGCGGAGACCTAACCCTAAATTTTCAAATCAAAACTAATCTACGGGATAATTTCACTGGACAGGATGATTTCAATCATGGCAAGAATCATGGCAAAGCAATGTGCTAAGAATCGGAGTTAGGGATTAGCACAATGATCAAGTTCGTACCCTAGTTCGGTGACGAACTTGCTGGCGGCAACGGCGGTGAAGATTTCCGTTGACGGCGGTGGAGACCAGCGGCGGGAGGTCGCTGGCGACGAGAGGACGATCCGGAGACCAGAGGAGGCAGAGTAGGTTACGCGCGGGCGAAGGGGTTCGGAGAAATTTCCAAAATTTGGCCCGGCGGTATATATAACTTGACCATGTCGGTGTGACCGAGTGGAACGACTTGGTGGCACCAAGATGCAAAACTGCAAGCAGTTGCTGCAACTCGGTGTGACCGAAAAGTTCTAATTGGTTGCACCGAGATTGAAAACCCTAGATCAACTTGGTGACTCGGTAGGACCGAAAAGGATGAATCGGCCAGACCGAGATGCACAAAGAGGTTTTGGAGGTTTAAGTCTATGACGAATCAGGATCTCCGAGTGCTCCTCACACAGAGTGGTTCGAATCTGACTTGATCAAACTTTGTGATGTAGCATGAATAGAGTTTGAGACGAGAAACGCATAGATAGCTAGAGGGTGTTCTTAGGCATTCTTGTCCATCCATTTGGCAAAAGGAAAGAAAAACCAAACAATCAAAGCAACAAATGGATGTCCTCGAATGAGTAAAATATGCAACCAACATGCTCATACAGTAAAATGGCAAATGAAATATGTGACAAAGCATGCACAAACATTCTAGCATCTATCAAGCAATTGGCGATGACTAGGTCATCTATATATGAGTATATTGACTTAGGAGTCAAATGAGAACACTTGATCATAGGTCATACTCATCGTTTAAGCACAAGTGGGGTTACCACTTTTACATAAAGCATTGTTGTGATCACACTATTAGAGTTGCTTTAGCTCATTGGTTTGTGTAAAGCTCCCCCTAGATGTGATATCCCCCCTAAAAGGGATGAACTAACCTTGGGTTTTGTCGATGATGACTTCATGTAGGTGTTGAAGATGTAGATGCTCAATGTTGATGTAGATCATTCGGAGCAATCCTTTGGAGTGAGTTGCACTTTCAATACCTACACGGGTTAGTCCCACAAGGAACAAACAAGGATATCCATAGACATAGAGTGATGCACACACAAGATGATGTCCATGAAAGCATTAGGTTACCTTGTCCCTTGTCTTACCAACAAGAGGGTTTGTGACTCCTTGAACTAGTGCAAGATATGGAAGTTGTTTGCACTTGTCCTCGCCAAAATGATAAGAGTGAAGTATGTTGGCGGAGTCACCCTCAAGAACTCTCTAGTTCTTCTTCTTCGGGATCCACATCATCTTGATGGGAATCCTTGGAATCGTAGTTGTGCTTGATGAAGTAGAACTTGATGTAGTCTTGGGAACCCACTTGACCAAGGCCTTAGGTGCTTCTTCAAATGCATCAATTTCCTCTTGAAGCTTGTCCTTGCCTTTTTGCTTGTGGTCTTGTGGTGGAAGATCATCTTGAGCTTGTGTTCCTTTGAAAGAAGTAGGATCATACTTCTCTTGTTGAGGAACAAACTTCGTCTTGGGGTATTGATCTTCTTCCCACTCAACTCCATTGGCATTGAACTTTCGTTCAAAACCAACACCTTGATTCTTCCGGTGTCTTCCTTGCTTGCGCACAATTTCCTCAAATTGCTTACTTCCGGCAAGACTCTTGTAAACACCTTTCTCTATGATTCCCTTCAATAAGCTATTTTCTTGCTCAAGTGTAACTTGGCTAAGAGAATCATTAGTGGAATCAAGAGAACTACTAGAAGCATCAACATTGGATTTAGCATGATTGTTGTTACTACTAGATGAAGAATCTTTCTTGTTCTTGTTGCTAGATTTAACTTGTGGCATGTAAGTAGACAAGAGTAAACGCTTGGCAATGTAAGAAGAACTTTTCTTGCGAAGATCATCATTGATTGCCTTTAAAAACTCATGCTCTTGCTCAAGGTTGAGCTTTTCAAAGCGTAGCTTATCATGAGTCTTTAAAAGTTCTCGATGATTTTCCAAGGTAGTTTCATGAGCTAACTTAAGAGTGTTTAGTTCTTGAGTTAGACGCTCAATCTCCTTCTTATCATCATCATTCATTTTATCTTGATTAGCATGATTAATTGATGTTTCATCATAGTTTTCATCACTAGAGTTGTCAACAAGTAAATCATCATCACCTAGCAAATCATCTTCATCACTATTGAAATCAACATACTCGGGATGTGTTACCTTTGGACCTTTGGCCATGAAGCATCTTCCAATTCCTTCATTTGGTGAGTCAAATATGTCGTAGGAGTTGGTTGACACAAGTGCTAGACCGGCAACACCTTCATCTTGAGTATATTCGGAGTCGGAGTGATAACTTCTTTCGGAGTGATTGTCGGAGTCGGAGCCGGATACCCATTCACCAACATGAGCTTGATGTCTTCTTTTTGTGTAGCTCCTTGATGACTTTTCCTTCCTTTCCGAATCCTTGCTTCTCTGAGAGGGTCTTCGTTCATAACGATCATCTCTACTCCTCCTTTCTCTTGGTGGTGATTCTTCTCTTCTACTTCTTCTTTTGGGAGAATCTTCTCTTCTTTTGTAGGGGGTCGTACACTCATTGGAGTAGTGTCCGGGTCTTCCACAATTGTAACAATTTCGCTCACGACTAGAAGATCTTTTGTCATTGTAGGACCTTGACTTGGAGCTTCTTTCTTTGCTTCTACTCTTGTAGAACTTGTTGAAGTTCTTCACCATTAAGCTCAATTCTTCATTGAAGGTTTGCTTCTCACTTGATGATGTGGGAGCATCACACGAGGCTTTGTAAGCACCACTTGACTTGTTGTGAAGCTCTTCCTTATCCTTGAGTGACATCTCATGAGCAACAATTCTTCCAATGACTTCCGTTGGCTTGAGATCTTTGTAATTGGGCATCATTTGGATCAATGTGCACATGGTATCATATTTTCCATCCAAGGCTCTTAGGATCTTCTTGATGATGAATCTATCGGTCATCTCTTCACTTCCTAAGCCGGCAATCTCATTTGTGATGAGAGCAAGCCTAGAGTACATTTCAGCGACACCTTCACCATCCTTCATTTTGAACTTGTCAAGTTGACTTTGAAGCACATCCAATTTGGATTCCTTGGCGGAGTCGGTACCTTCGTGCATATCAATCAAAGTATCCCAAATTTCCTTTGCATTCTCAAGACGGCTGATTTTGTTGAATTCTTCGGGGCACAATTCATTGAAGAGAATATCACAAGCTTGAGCATTGTATTGTAGCATCTACAATTCTTCCGCGGTAGCATCACGGTTCGGTTCTCTCCCATCAAAGAATTCACCTTGCAAGCCAATACACACAATAGCCCAAACGGCGGGGTTATGTCCAAGAATATGCATTTTCATCTTTTGCTTCCAACTAGCAAAATTAGTACCATCAAAGTAAGGACCTCTACGGTGGTGATTTCCCTCGCTAGACGCCATACTCTCCTAGGTTGTGAAACCAAGGGTATGACCACCAAAAGCTATGGAAATCAAAGCAAATGGAGACCAAAGCTCTGATACCACTTGTAGGATCAGAAGTATGTCTAGAGGGGGGGTGATTAGACTACTTGACCAAATAAAAATCTAGCCTTTCCCAATTTTAGTTCTTGGCAGATTTTAGGAAACTTAGCACAAGTCAAGCAATCAACCTACACATGCAATTCTAAGAGTATAGCAGCGGAATGTAAAACAATTGCATATGAAGGTAAAGGGATGAGTTTGAAGGAGCAAACACAATGTTGACACGGAGATTTTTTATCCGTGGTTCCGATAGGTGGTGCTATCGTACATCCACGTTGATGGAGACTTTAACCCACGAAAGGTAACGGTTGCGCGAGTCCACGGAGAGCTCCACCCACGAAGGGTCCATGAAGAAGCAACCTTGTCTATCCCACCATGGCCGTCGCCCACGAAGGACTTGCCTCACTCGGGTAGATCTTCACGAAGTAGGCGATCTCCTTGCCCTTACAAACTCCTTGGTTCAACTCCACAATCTTGACGGAGGCTCCCAAGTGACACCTAGCCAATCTAGGAGACACCACTCTCCAAGAAGTAACAAATGGTGTGTTGATGATGAACTCCTTGCTCTTGTGCTTCAAATGATAGTCTCCCCAACACTCAACTCTCTCTCACAGGATTTGGATTTGGTAGAAAGAAGATTTGAGTGGAAAGCAACTTGGGGAAGGCTAGAGATCAAGATTCATGTGGTTGGAATGGAATATCTTGACCTCAACACAAGTGTAGGTGGTTCTCTCTCAGAAAATATGTGTTGGAAGTGTAGGCATGTTCTGATGGCTCTCTCCACGAATGAAGAGTGGGTGGAGGGGTATATATAGCCTCCACACAAAATCTAACCGTTACACACAAATCACCAAACTCGGTGGGACCGAATAATGAAACTCGGTCTGACCGATTTAGTTCAAAATGTGAACGTTAGGATTCTCGGTGGGACCGACTGGATCAACTCGGTGGGACCGATGTCATTAGGGTTAGGGCATAACGTAATCGCGGTGGGACCGATTACACAAACTCGGTGAGACCGATTTTGGTAATAGTCAAACAGAGAGTTGGTCAGGCAAACTCGGTGGGACCGATTCGCTCATCTCGGTTGGACCGAAACGTTACGAAAGGGAAACAGAGAGTTTGCATTGCAATCTCGGTGGGACCGATCGCTCATCTCGGTTTGACCGAAATGTTACGAAAAGGAAACAGAGAGATTACAACCCCATCTCGGTGGGACCGAGATCCCTATCGGTGAGACCGAATTGATTAGGGTTTCTGGCAGTGGCTCCGGATATGAAATTTTGGTGGGGCCGAGTTGGACTTTTTGGTTTAGGACATATGTGTATATGAGAAAGTAGTGGAGGGTTTTGGAGCATATCACTAAGCATTTTGAGCAAGATCCTCATTAAGCAACACCTCATCCCTTCTTAATAGTATTGGCTTTTCCTATAGACTCAATGTGATCTTGGATCACTAAAATAGAAAATGTAGAGTCTTGTGCTTTGAGCTTGAGCCAATCCTTTGTCCTTAGCATTTTGAAGGGTCCACTTTCTAATCTATGCCATGCCAATCATTGAGCTTTCCTGAAATGTTTATCTTGGAATAGCATTAGCTCAATGAGCTATATGTTGTTAGGAATTACCAAAACCACCCTGGGATAGTTGCACTTTCAACATGTTCCTTAAAAAAGGGGCGAACCTTGACAAGGTCTTTCCAAAATTGAGACCCTCTCCAAGAAGCAGCGAATATAGGATTTGATGTAGGGAAATACTTAGCCTTGAGAATAGAGAACCACGAGGTGTTAACTCCCGTGGTCATGATTTTCCGCCACCATTTGATCATGAGGCATCTGTTCATAATAGCAGTGTTAATGATCCCCAACCCCCCAAGGTTTTTGGGTCTACAAATAATTTCCACTTAACCAACCTATATATACATTTATTATCCGCAGAGTTCCAGAAGAAAGCACCCCTATGCTTATCAAATCCATCATGAGTACCAGCAGAAAGGAGATAAAATCCCATGATAAACATAGGTAGGGAGGAAAGGCAAGAATTAATCAAGGCAACCTTCCCAGCATTTGTATTATATCTGCCCCGCCAAGGTAGCACCCTGTTCCCCACCTTAGCAACAACATGAGCGAACTCCTTGGCACATAATTTGTCCGGGGAAATCAGAAGGCCCAGGTACTTGAAGGGGAAGGAACCTAGGCTGCAATTAAGAAGATGGGCCACCCGTAAAGCCTCCGAATCATCTACACCAGTGATAATGACCTCGCTTTTGGAGAAATTGATCTTAAGACTCGATAAGGCTTCAAAACATAACAGAATGAACTTAAGGTGGGCAATTCACGAGTCGTTAAGTTCCACCGTAATGATGGTGTCGTCCGCATACTGGAGATGCGTGACGCCTTCAGGGATGAGGTGAGAGATGACCGGAGAGATGTGCCTGCATGAGGCAGCCCTGGAAAGAATACGAGAGAGAGCATCCGCCACAAAGTTAAGCAAAATGGGTGAAGCTGGGTCACCTTGCCGTAGGCCCCTGCCATTGGTGAAAAAATTACTCACCTGGCCATTTACCGAGATAGCCGTGTGCCCCCCTGAGACCAACTGCATAATCCTATGAACATAGGCTCCATCAAAGCCTTTGGCAAGAAGGACCTGCCTAAGAAAAGGCCAACTGACCGAATCGTACGCTTTTTCAAAGTCCAATTTTAGTATCACCGCCTTAGCTTTAAGGATTTTGAGATCATGAACAATCTCATGCAGGTAGAGAATCCTGTTAAGAATGAATCTCCCTTTGACGAAAGCAGATTGGAATGGGTTGTGAGTTCTGTGAGCAACAGGAGACAAGCGAGTGGCAAAACCCTTCGCCGGAAATTTCACAAAGTTGTTAATAAGGGCAATCGGCCTAAAC
The DNA here is from genome assembly GCF_018294505.1 of Triticum aestivum. Classification (NCBI taxonomy): domain Eukaryota; kingdom Viridiplantae; phylum Streptophyta; class Magnoliopsida; order Poales; family Poaceae; genus Triticum; species Triticum aestivum. Next base: position 86,035,181 of record NC_057805.1, read on the forward strand.
TATGAAATCAAATCGGCCCCTTTGACCTTAGGAATGAGAGTGATGAAAGGATAATTGAGCCGGGATATATCCACCGTCCCTAGGCAAAAGCCTTGGATAATCTTACACACCAGAGGCCGAAGTTGTGGCCAGAACTTCCTAAAGAAGGGATAGAGAAGCCATTTGGGCCCAAACTGCATTGGGATTAGCAGATTTGATGACCTCCCAAATTTCCTCCTCATAAAGAGGCAGAAGTAAGGCGTCATTGTCAGCCCTAGAAATCCTAGAAGGTGCATCCCACAAAGATAGAGAAATCGAGAGGCCAGACTCCGGCTTGGCAGAGAGGAGGGACGAAAAGAAATCAATCACATGCGGCAAGATTTGTGACTGGTCCGAAACTTTAACACCATTAATAAGAAGACTATCGATCGAACATCTCCTCCTGCCATTGGCAATGGCAAAAAAATATGTCATGGGGGAGTCGCCCTTAAGAGTCCAATTCAAAGTGCCCCATTGGCGCCAGTATATCTCAGCCTGCTGATGCAACTGCATCAGGGCCTCCTCTAGGGCATATCGAACAGACCAGTCTCTCTCCGAAAGGCCCAGTCCATCGGGCCTCCGTTGCTCTATTATGAGACCATCCACGTAAGAATTTGCGAATCGCATAGGAACATTTGTGCCAATCGTCCATGGGGCCAAACGACGGATGAAAAGAAGCCAGCAACACAGAGATCTTGTTAGCTAGCGTATCTACAAACCCATCCACTAGAAGCCAGGAAGCATCGAACTGGAACCGGGAAGAAATAGTAGTGTTGTCCAGGCCCGCGTCTAGAATAAGAGGAGCGTGGTCGGAGCCCACGATCAATCTAGCTTTCAAGGAAGCACGAGGGAATAAGGAGTCCTAGTTCGAACATATGAAGACACGGTCCAACACCGATCGTACTGGGTCGGTCTGATGATTAGTCCAGGTAAAATGTGCTCCCACCCGAGGAAGTTCACGTAAAGCGTAGTTTCTAATGAAACCATTAAAAGCATCAGCAAGAGGCCAAGAGAAGTTGCGATTATTCTTGTCCGCAGGAGAGCGTAAAAGATCAAAGTCCCCTCCCACCAGAATAGGCAAAGTACAAGCATCGATTTTGGTGGAAATCTCGTCAAGGAAAAGTGGAGACAAGGAGTGGTCAGTAGGTCCATACACAATCATAATTTCCCAGATAGTATTGAAACGTCGATGATGAACAACTGTGCTAGCCCAAAAAATACCATGGTCAAAGGTAACAAAATAAAAAAGGTCTCGTTTAGTGCCAATTAAAATCCTACCAGAGTGGCCCGAAGCAGGGAGACAATTCCAATCGAATCTATCCATCCCCGTGATGGCAGAGTGTTCGTTGGGAGAGAAGGATTCCTTGGACGTTTCAACCAGCCCTATTATGTCAATATTTTCACCTCTAACCACATCCCTAAGCTGATCTCGGCGCCCCCTAGCACCGAAACCCCTTATATTCTAGAATAGCGCTTTCATTTGAAAGAAAGGTTTTTGATGTGAAGGTTGGACCTGCACGGGGCTACGCATGGATTAGTATGTTTAGAAGGAACCCTCTTGGAGGAGGGAGGGCGAACTTGGCCACCACCATTGTCACCCCCCCTCCCCCACCACAACCGGATCTGCAACGACCACATTCGCCGCAGCCGCCTCCTTGGCCTTAGCAATGGCCGCTTGGGCCAAGTCATTTGCCCCAATGAGAGAGAGAGGATAGTAGAAGGAGAACCAAACCCCGGATCAAGAGAGACCCCCACATCAGATAGAACGTGTAATAAATGATCATCAGAGAAAGAAGGCAATACCAACCGAACAGGGGAGGGAGGGGAGGAAGGATGGGAAGAGGTACCTGGGGGAGGCAGATCCTTGGCCGCTACACGACGCTCCGCACACACCGCCACCGGCTCCCCGGAGTCCCGCACCCGACGCCCCTTACGAGCCGTGGAAGTGGGCGAATGATACGTCTCCAACGTATCTATAATTTTTGATTGCTCCATGCTATATTATCTACTGTTTTGGACCATATTGGGCTTTATTTTCCACTTTTATATTATTTTTGGGACTAACCTATTAACCGGAGGCCCAGCCTAGAATTGCTGTTTTTTTGCCTATTTCAGAGTTTCGAAGAAACGGAATATCAAACGGAGTCCAAACGGAATGAAACCTTCGGGAACGTGATTTTCTCACCGAACATGATCCAGGAGACTTGGACCCTATGTCAAGAAAGCTCCGAGGTGGGCACGAGGTAGGGGGGCGCGCCCACCCCCTAGGGCGGGCCCCCACCCTCATGGGGCCCACGAAGCTCCACCGACGTACTTCTTCCTCCTATATATACCCACGTACCCCCAAACGATCAGATACGGAGCCAAAAACCTAATTCCACCGCCGCAACCTTCTGTACCCACGAGATCCCATCTTGGGGCCTGTTCCGGAGCTCCACCGGAAGGGGAATCCACCACGGAGGGCTTCTACATCATCATAGCCCCTCCGATGAAGTGTAAGTAGTTTACCTCAGACCTTTGGGTCCATAGTTAGTAGCTAGATGGCTTCTTCTCTCTTTTTGGATCTCAATACAATGTTCTCCCCCTCTCTCGTGGAGATCTATTCGATGTAATCTTCTTTTTGCGGTGTGTTTGTTGAGACCGATGAATTGTGGGTTTATGATCAAGATTATCTATGAACAATATTTGAATCTTCTCTGAATTATTTTATGTATGATTGGTTATCTTTGCAAGTCTCTTCGAATTATCAGTTTGGTTTGGCCTACTAGATTGGTTTTTCTTGCAATGGGAGAAGTGCTTAGCTTTGGGTTCAATCTTACGGTGTCCTTTCCCAGTGACAGTAGGGGCAGCAAGGCACGTATTGTATTGTTGCCATCGAGGATAACAAGATGGGGTTTTTTTTTATCATATTGCATGAATTTATCCCTCTACATCATGTCATCTTGCTTAAGGCGTTACTCTGTTTTCTTGAACTTAATACTCTAGATGCATGCTAGATAGCGGTCGATGAGTGGAGTAATAGTAGTAGATGCAGGCAGGAGTTGGTCTACTTGTCTCGGACGTGATGCCTATATACATGATCATACCTAGATATTCTCATAACTATGCTCAATTCTGTCAATTGCTCAACAGTAATTTGTTCACCCATCGTAGAATACTTATGCTCTTGAGAGAAGCCACTAGTGAAATCTATGGCCCCCGGGTCTATCTCCATCATATTAATCTTCCATCACTTTATTATTGCTTTGCTTTTTTACTTTGCCTTTTATTTTACTTTGCATCTTTATAGCAAAAATACCAAAAATATTATCTATCATCTCTATCAGATCTCACTCTCGTAAGTGACCGTGAAGGGATTGACAACCCCTATTCGCGTTGGTTGCGAGGAGTTATTTGCTTTGTGTAGGTACGAGGGACTCGCGCGTAGCCTCCTACTGGATTGATACCTTGGTTCTCAAAAACTGAGGGAAATACTTACGCTGCTTTGCTGCATCATCCTTTCCTCTTCGGGGAAATCCAACGCAGTGCTCAAGAGGTAGCAAGAAGAATTTCTGGCGCCGTTGCCGGGGAGTCTATGCAAAAGTCAACATACCAAGTACCCATCACAATCCCTTATCTCTCGCATTACATTATTTGCCATTTGCCTCTCGTTTTCCTCTCCCCCACTTCACCCTTGCCGTTTTATTCGCCCTCTCTTTTCCGTTTGCCTCTTTCTCGCTTGCTTGCTGTTATGGCTAGTCCTCTTTCTGCTCCTTTGTCCCCTGAGTTTGAGGTTCTTCACTTCAAACAAAAACAAGGAGAAAACTTAGATGCTTGGTTCAGAATGATGGAATCTTATCGTAATTGTACCCTAGAGGTGAATTTTATAATTTTGCTTCGCAACTTTTATGTTGGACCAAATATGTCTCATAGACAACTTTTGGATTGCGTTGCCAAAGGCAATTTTATTGAAATTGATCCCAGTATTGCACATGAAATTATAGAAGGTATAGTAGGAACTCTACCTCAACAAAAGGGGTCTCATCATACCCAAGAGGAAACGCAAGTTTTTGAGAAAATTTGCGAAGTAACTAAGATTTTACAAAAGTCTCTTGAACCTCTTAAGAGTGTTAGCGGGAATCTCCACCGCATGAATATGTTGATTACCCTTTGGAATAAGCGGTTGGACTCTTTAGATCTCAAGATTTCTGAATATGAAGGGAAACGTAAAGAACCTCCCGGATTCGAACATGACTCCGCTAAAAGAATTAAGAATCAAGATGGCAATACCTAGATCTATCCTTGCTTTTATGCCTAGCTAGGGGCGTTAAACGATAGCGCTTGTTAGGAGGCAACCCAATTTTATTTTTAGTTTTTTTGCTTTTGCTTCTGTTTAGGAATAAATCTTTGATCTAGCCTCTGGTTAGATGTGTTTTTATGTTTTAATTAGTGTTTGTGCCAAGTTAAACCTATAGGATCTTCTTGGATGATAGTCATTTGATCTTGCTGTAATTTCCAGAAACTTTCTGTTCACGAAAACAATTGTTAAAAATCACCAGAACGTGATAAAATAGTGATTACAATTGCTGCTGATCAATAAACAAATTGCCTAGGTCGTCCTATTTTGGCTGAATTTTTTGAGTTACAGAAGTTTGCGTTAGTTACAGATTACTACAGACTATTCTGTTTTTGACAGATTCTGTTTTTCGTGTGTTGTTTGCTTATTTTGATGAATCTATGGCTAGTAAAATAGTTTATAAACCATAGAGAAGTTGGAATACAGTAGGTTTAACACCAATATAAATAAATAATGAGTTCATTACAGTACCTTGAAGTGGTCTTTTGTTTTCTTTCGCTAACGGAGCTCACGAGATTTCTGTTGAGTTTTGTGTTGTGAAGTTTTCAAGTTTTGGGTGAAATCTTTTGATGGATTATGGAACAAGGAGTGGCAAGAGCCTAAGCTTGGGCATTCCCATGGCACCCTCAAGATAATCTAAGGACACCAAAAAGTCAAAGCTTGGGGATGCCCCGGAAGGCATCCCCTCTTTCGTCTACTTCCATCGGTAACTTTACTTGGAGCTATATTTTTATTCACCACATGATATGTGTTTTGCTTGGAGCGTCTTGTATGATTTGAGTCTTTGCTTTTTAGTTTACCACAATCATCCTTGCTGTACACACCTTTTGAGAGAGCCATACATGAATTGGAATTTGATAGAATACTCTATGTGCTTCACTTATATCTTTCGAGCTATATAGTTTTGCTCTAGTGCTTCACTTATATCTTTTAGAGCACGGTGGTGGATTTGTTTTATAGAAACTATTGATCTCTCATGCTTCACTTAGATTATTTTGAGAGTCTTAAATAGCATGGTAATTTGCTTAATAATAATAATATGCTTGGTATTCAAGATTTGTAAAACTTTCTTTTGAGTGCGTTGGATACTAAGAAAAGTTTGATGCTTGATAATTGTTTTGAGATATGGAGGTGATAATATCAAAGTCGTGCTAGTTGAGTAGTTGTGAATTTGAGAAATGCTTGTGTTGAAGTTTGCAAGTCCCGTAGCATGCACGTATGGTAAATGTTATGTAACAAATTTGAAACATGAGGTGTTCTTTGATTGTCCTCCTTATGAGTGGCGGTCGGGGATGAGCGATGGTCTTTTCCTACCAATCTATCCCCCTAGGAGCATGCGCGTAGTGCTTTGGTTTTTGATGGCTTGTAGATTTTTGCAATAAGTATGTGAGTTCTTTATGACTAATGTTGAGTCCATGGATTATACGCACTCTCACCCTTCCATCATTGCTAGCCTCTTCGGTACCGTGCATTGCCCTTTCTCACATTGAGAGTTGGTGCAAACTTCGCCGGTGCATCCAAACCCCGTGATATGATACGCTCTTTCACACATAAACCTCCTTATATCTTCCTCAAAACAACCACGATACCTACCTATTATGGCATTTCCATAGCCATTCCGAGATATATTGCCATGCAACTTTCCACCATTCCATTTATCATGACACATTCATCATTGTCATGTTGCTTAGCATGATCATGTAGTTGACATAGTATTGGTGGCAAAGCCACCGTTCATAATTCTTTCATACATGTCACTCTTGATTCATTGCATATCCCGGTATACCGCCGGAGGCATTCATATAGAGTCATACTTTGTTCTAGTATCGAGTTGTAATCATTGAGTTGTAAATAAATAGAAGTGTGATGATCATCATTTAATAGAGCATTGTCCCAAAAAAAGGCCAAAGAAAAAAAGAAGGCCCAAAAAAAGAAAATAAATAAAAAGGGGCAATGCTACTATCTTTATTTCCACACTTGTGCTTCAAAGTATCACCATGATCTTCATGATAGAGAGTCTCTTGTTTTGTCACTTTCATATACTAGTGGGAATTTTTCAATATAGAACTTGGCTTGTATATTCCAACAATGGGCCTCCTCAAGTGCCCTAGGTCTTTGTGAGCAAGCAAGTTGGATGCACACCCACTTAGTTTCTTTTGTTGAGCTTTCATACATTTTTAGCTCTAGTGCATCCGTTGCATGGCAATCCCTACTCCTTGCATTAACATCAACCGATGGGCATCTCCATAGCCCATTGATTAGCCTCGTTGATGTGAGACCTTCTCCTTTTTTGTCTTCTCCACATAACCCCCATCATATTCTATTCCACCCATAGTGCTATATCCATGGCTCACGCTCATGTATTGCGTGAAGGTTTATAAAGTTTGAGATTACTAAAGTATGAAACAATTGCTTGGCTTGTCATCGGGGTTGTGCATGATGAGAGCATTCTTGTGTGACGAAATTGGAGCATGACTAAACTATATGATTTTGTAGGGATGAACTTTCTTTGGCCATGTTATTTTGAGAAGACATAATTGCTTAGTTAGTATGCTTGAAGTATTATTATTTTTATGTCAATATGAACTTTTGTCTTGAATCTTTCAGACCTGAATATTCATACCATAATTAAGAAGAGTTACATTGAAATTATGCCAAGTAGCACTCCGCATCAAAAATTCTTTTTTATCATTTACCTACTCGAGGACGAGCAGGAATTAAGCTTGGGGATGCCTAATACGTCTCCAACGTATCTATAATTTTTGATTGCTCCATGCTATATTATCTACTGTTTTGGACCATATTGGGCTTTATTTTCCACTTTTATATTATTTTTGGGACTAACCTATTAACCGGAGGCCCAGCCCAGAATTGCTTTTTTTGTGCCTATTTCAGAGTTTCGAAGAAACGGAATATCAAACGGAGTCCAAACGGAATGAAACCTTCGGGAACGTGATTTTCTCACCGAACATGATCCAGGAGACTTGGACCCTACGTCAAGAAAGCTCCGAGGTGGGCACGAGGTAGGGGGGTGCGCCCCCCACCCTCGTGGGGCCCACAAAGCTCCACCGACGTACTTCTTCCTCCTATATATACCCACGTACCCCCAAACAATCAGATACGGAGCCAAAAACCTAATTCCACCGCCGCAACCTTCTGTACCCACGAGATCCCATCTTGGGGCCTGTTCCGGAGCTCCGCCGGAAGGGGAATCCACCACGGAGGGCTTCTACATCATCATAGCCCCTCCGATGAAGTGTGAGTAGTTTACCTCAGACCTTTGGGTCCATAGTTAGTAGCTAGATGGCTTCTTCTCTCTTTTTGGATCTCAATACAATGTTCTCCCCCTCTCTCGTGGAGATCTATTCGATGTAATCTTCTTTTTGCGGTGTGTTTGTTGAGACCGATGAATTGTGGGTATATGATCAAGATTATCTATGAACAATATTTGAATCTTCTCTGAATTCTTTTATGTATGATTGGTTATCTTTGCAAGTCTCTTCGAATTATCAGTTTGGTTTGGCCTACTATATTGGTTTTTCTTGCAATGGGAGAAGTGCTTAGCTTTGGGTTCAATCTTGCGGTGTCCTTTCCCAGTGACAGTAGGGGCAGCAAGGCACGTATTGTATTGTTGCCATCGAGGATAACAAGATGGTTTTTTTATCATATTGCATGAATTTATCCCTCTACATCATGTCATCTTGCTTAAGGCGTTACTCTGTTTTCTTGAACTTAATACTCTAGATGCATGCTGGATAACGGTCGATGAGTGGAGTAATAGTAGTAGATGCAGGCAGGAGTCGGTCTACTTGTCTCGGACGTGATGCCTATATACATGATCATACCTAGATATTCTCATAACTATGCTCAATTCTGTCAATTGCTCAACAGTAATTTGTTCACCCACCGTAGAATACTTATGCTCTTGAGAGAAGCCACTAGTGAAATCTATGGCCCCCGGGTCTATCTCCATCATATTAATCTTCCATCACTTTATTATTGCTTTGCTTTTTTACTTTGCCTTTTATTTTACTTTGCATCTTTATACCAAAAATACCAAAAATATTATCTATCATCTCTATCAGATCTCACTCTCGTAAGTGACCGTGAAGGGATTGACAACCCCTATTCGCGTTGGTTGCGAGGAGTTATTTGCTTTGTGTAGGTACGAGGGACTCGCGCGTAGCCTCCTACTGGATTGATACCTTGGTTCTCAAAAACTGAGGGAAATACTTACGCTGCTTTGCTGCATCATCCTTTCCTCTTCGGGGAAATCCAACGCAGTGCTCAAGAGGTAGCAGCGAACGGATCGGCGGAGAGCGAGTCGCGGGGGAGGGCGCTGTAGCCCCCGAGACAGAGCCAGACGCCGCCCCCAGGTCAGCATCCAGACGGTGGCACAACCCAGCCACGGAGTGCTTGGAGCCCGACGAAGCCCTACTCTTGGCGGAAAATTTCTTGACAGAGATCTTCTTCTTCTTGCTACAGGGACATCAACCATACGAGCTGGAGATAAGGGCAGATCTTCAATCCTCGAGGAAGTAAGAGAGAGAGGCCGGGCCGGCATGATGGAACAAACACCAGAGATCGGCTTGCCCACAGGCTTCGCCGTCCCCTGGACACCACGGAGCAGGCCATCCCCACCGATCATGGGCGCCTCGGACGCCTCTTTCCGTGCAGCACCCGCAGGGGCATTCTTCTTGAAAAGTTCCCGGACCTCAAGCTCCATGCCGTCCCACTCAGATTGCGTGAAATGCACATCAGTACCTCCACTAGGATTCTGACCACCAGCAGAACCATCATCAGGCTTATCAGTATTCAAAGACCCGGGAGGAGGAGGGGGCGGTGGAACATGGAGAGCCTCGGCCCCCTCGACCCGAACCCGCATACGGATACCATCAGACTAGGGAAAAACATCCACCACGCCGTGGAGACACAACAGATCCACACACCAGACTTTGATGCGGGTAGGGCCAAGCTTGTCTAGAGAATCACGATCAACTTCAATTGGTTTGCCAAGAAGAACACCAAAAGCCATCAGAAAGGGAACAGATTGGAGACCCGCAGGCACATCATCTATCAACACCGAAACATCAGAAAGAGGTCCCACCGACTTGGTACCGCTGGCCGCGGCCTTGACAGAAACAACAAGTTGGTTGTGCGGGAGCGTGAAGCTAGTGCACGAAGAAATCATCCCGAGACTCTCTTTGGAGGGGAACACCGCTGCAAACTCAAAGTTGGACAACTGATGCACTTGCCAGTCCCAGCCATCCACATCCCAAAACTGGAGACCTTCCAACAGAACCCGGGGGGAGATCTTTTGCCCCTGCATGGTGATAATGGCAGCATTGGAGAATGAGGGGGCAGCGACCACCATCAGCACCTCACTGTCGAGGGCAAAGAAGGAACAACCCGGGAGCCCAAGCCCGTAGTGCACAAAGGCTGGGGGATTGATCCGATTTTGGCAGTCGACAGTGAGGTGGCCTTTGGCCCTACAAATGAGACAGAAAGGGGGATTGAAGCATCTGGATTGGAAGTGGCCCGGTTGGTGACATGCGAAACAAGTGAGCGTGGAAGAAGGATCGGGCGAGGGCGTGGTGTGACGCGGCGGGGGAGGCGGAGGGGGAGGAAGGATACCATCCCCAAGGCCAGAGGAGGCGCCAGGGTCAGATGCGGGGAAACGACTAGCTTTGGACTGTTGAGGAGGGGGCCCGTAGTTGCGCTGCGGAGGACGGCCACCGAAGCCAGATCCAGGCGCACGGGCTGGCTGGCGAGGGGGGGAGGGCACTGGACCCCGGGGAGGAGGGCGGGGGTTGGACGAGGTCAAGCCCGTAGCACCACCCGTCGTCGCCATCTCCCAAGGATCCACCTCCGGCGCCACCCCACCCCCAGATCCGGTCGTCAAAGAACCATAACCACCCAACGACCGCGCCCGCTCCTCCCGCTGGAGCCATTCCGTCCCAGCAGCCCAAGCCTCCCGATCACGAGCCACCTGCTCGCGAGCCACTTGTTCGGCAGCTTGGAGTGGAGGAAAGCCTCATACTTCAGATCCACGCCCTCTGCCGATGAGTCGTCGCGGCGGCGCTTGCTCCGAGAGACAGCCCCACTAGAAAAGCCCCCTAGATTTATCCATGGCGAGGATCTCCGTGAAGGAGAGGGAGAGTGGGGGGGGGGGGTGGGCTAGATCTGTGGAAGAAACAGATGGGAACGCAGCGCTGACGCAGGTTAGCGGAGGAAGCCAAAAACCCTAGAAATGGGGGAGGGAGCCCTTGCGCACCCATAAATACCCCGAACAGGCCGTGCCCAAGGCGGGCGAGTGGGCCGAACGGGCTGGTGGGGGGTGGGGTTGAGAGGGGATAGACACAAGAGGCCTAGGGCCCAAGGAAGGGAGAGGAGGGAAAATAGACAAAGAGGAGAGAGGGGGAGCCGGAGGCGGCCCAACCAAGGTTGGCCCAAGGTTTAGATGATCCACAGGCCGACAAGCCTCCAGGAGGGGAACCAGATCTAGGGTTCGCGAAGCCGCCGTCACCCCCACCCCCGCTCTGCACCGAGCCGTCAGCGACGGCGCCACTGCCGAATCGGAGGGAGGGGGCGAAGCGCCAAACGAGCATGATGGCGAAGGAGACACGCCTAGGAAAACCAAGGCCGCGCCCACGCCAGCGACAAGCGCTGCCCCAAGAACACCACGAGCCGGAGACGGAACCGAAAACTTACAAGATTTACGACTCCGACGAGCCACTTGAGACCAGTCGTGCTCACCCAACGGGATGGCGACCGGCCGGCCCCTGCCCCCCGGAGCAAACTTTCTGGCCCGTGGCGCCGCCTTCCCCACCACCGACGCCAACACCACACCGGGAGTGAGATCGGGGTCGGAATCAGAGGCGTCCTCGTCACTATCCAGGGCCCAAAAACGGTTCCCAGAACGAGAAAGAGAGGCGGAGGGGCAACACCGTGGAGAGCAGGAGCCGGGACCGTCTAGCAGACCGCTCGCACCGACGAGGGAGAGGGACAAGGGGGTTGGAAGGGAGCTAGCCGGGGACGGAGATGGGGGGATCAAGGTCGCGCGGAGGGAGAGAGGGAAGAGGAGGGAGAGGGAGGGAGGAGAGACATTCTAGTCCTGCCATTACTTAGAGTCAAGCAAAAATATTTTTATTTTCTACGCTTGAATGTTATGTATCTTAAACACCCATGGTGCAGGCTTATGATGGTTAGCCAAAGCCATATTGGTGAGTGGCTGATAAGAAAAAGGCAGTAAATGCTTATGCAATTTCTTGCTTTTATGTAGGTGGGCAAAACTGAATATGTGGAATTATCAGGTGCTAGAGGTGAGGTCTCATCACTTTTGGTATGTTCCATTTCACTTAAACAACCGTGAAATAGTAGATATGTGGACTATCAACAACCAAGCACCTCATTCTTTAGGACTGGCGGAAAGTATTTATGTATGGCTTGCTTTATTTCTATTAGTATTAGTATATTAGAAGCTAGTATACAAATAACTTACACACACATACTAGATCAACATCTATCATCATATTCGTTCCTGGATCCCAGTATCAGATGAAATCAACTCAACACAAGAATTTCCATGTATTTAGATTAATTTCTATCACACTATCATAAATAGTTAAAAATGGACAAGCGCGGCAATGCGCGCTATAAACGATCTAGCGTACCTATCAAATCACACTGGAATTGGCTGTGGTTTGTTTTGGGTGGAGCTCTGTGATTTGTGAAACAATTAGTGCCAGGGAAGATACATGATTACGAGCTACACATCACAAAGAACCCGGATTCCTTTTACAAAAACCAATCATAGACTATCTAATTTTTTGAAACGTCTAAATATACATTTTGTATTTTAAAAAATGCGTAGCAGACTCCATGGAGTATGGGAGCCACCGAGCCATACTCATGTTTGGATATGTATATCTTGACCCTATAAGGGCCTGTTTAGTTACATGCGACCATTTTGGCCTCCTCGCATATGTGGCCTGGTTGAGCGTGTACTTGCTTGTTGTTTGAAGTGTCCATAATTCATATAAATCCCCGTAGTCATATCCTTCCAATCCTATGGCTCTAATTCCTCGCAATGACCATGCCATGTGTATTTAAAATCATTTTCACTTCCAAAACCCTAGAATAGAGCTTTGAACTAAAAGTATTTATTGCAAAGCAAAAGTTTATTAAAAATCATTTCTGAGGTCTACTTATGTATAAGACAAGTATCCCCTTCAAACATATTAGTTTGAAAGTTTTAAGTATTTTTTAAAATTCTTTTTAAGGCCAATGGCTTTAAAATAGGGAAAATACTAATGTTATTTCAAAAATTCCCGAACATCTACCCAAGCCCCTTTGGACTATTTTGATCATTCCATAAACTTTTCACCACATGGTGCTATGTATCATATTGCACAAATCAGCATTAAACACCTTCTGCTCATTCATAGGGTTTGAAATGTTTCAACATTCAAACTCTTCTGAAAATTCCGAGAATATTCCTACAACCTCATCTTCCTTCCCTTTTCACCCCAGCCAAGTTTTCACTGTGTAGATCATTGTGGAACTAGGGTAAAACTAGAGCAATCACCTTCTGTAGTAAACTAGGGTTTACTGTTTTGGTTGTCTACCCTGCTCCAAATTCCCTCAAATTTCTACCATAGCTCCCCCTCATCTCCCTTTTCACTGTAGTAACCTTGTCCTGCTCGAGATCAACCATTTGCGTGGTGGAAACCCCCCTTGGCACAACCTCCTCTCCCCTCCATTTTTCTATTCTAACAGCTCCCCTATCCCTAGAACCTCCTATGGCACTTGAATAATCACCTGGAAGCAACCATGCCGACCAAAGTTGCGCTCCAGAGCGCGTACAGTGCACAAGAGCACTGTAGCTTCACCCTAACTGAGGCTTCCAACAGCCTCGAGCTTCCACAGCTCACCTCTGACCTCTCCTCGATGTCGCAAACAAGCCTCCGTGCCGGCCCCCTCCTTCCTCTCTATCCCTAGCTCGCCCTCACGAGTGTCTCACCACCATGGCTGAGCCAACCGTAGAGCTCACACGCACGACACGCTGTCTCGCCCAGCCTTTTTCTATGTGCGCGCTGACGCTGCGTCGACACGGTGAAGTTTCCCGCGCAAGCCCGCTTCCTCTCCCCTCTCAAAGAGATCAACTCCTAGGGTTTGACACTATAAATCTATTTTGTATCACCAAAAATAATAATAACGAAAACCTTTTGGTCTAGATATTTATTGCGCAATAGGTTTTGCCAGAGGCCATCCTCAGTAAGTAATTTGAACAATCATTTACTAAGTAAGGCATCATTCTTGACCTAAAGGTCATGAATACCTAGACCACCTTGGTCTTTCGGTCTACAAACCACACTCCATTTGACCATTCGACACCTTTTCTTTTCACTGTTTCCTTGCCAAAAGAATACTGATCTGAAATAATCCAGCCTTTGCATGACCCCTTTTGGGAGCCGGAAGTAGTGCATATAGATAACTATATTTGTGAAGGCATAAATGATCTAAATCAGTCGCCTCCTTGGAGAGCAACTTGCTATTCCAACTGCTCATCCGTTTCTCTAAATACTCTTCAACATGTTTCCACTATGCATTAGTGGTATGCCGATAATGAATCACTCTTCAACATGTTTCTACTATGCATTGGTGAGACACCGATAATGAATCAAAATTTCCAAATATTAGAATTGACCTTGTGCACAACCAAAAAGGTTAGTGTATTCAACGGCTGCCTCATTGGCTTCTCTAAAGCAGAACAATGCATTTTTATAGAAGTCAATTTTAAGGCCCAACATTTGCTGAAAAACTGAAAGCAAGAGTTTCAGGTTTGAAGCCTTATCCATGTCACGCTGCATAAAAAGAATTGTACCATCAACATATTGCAAGGTAGAGAGACCACCATCCACAAGGTACGACACTACTCCTATAATTTGTCCATCGTGCTTAGCCAACATGTCAGCGATAATGTTAAATAACATTGGAGGTGGAAGAGAGAAGCTGAAATCAGGAGGCAAGATGGGCGATGCAAGCCGGGTGACTGGCCGCTTCGGCGGCCTTGCGCTCCCTTCTCCCGCCGTCTGCGCTTGCCCTGCCCTCGCGGCTGGCCGTCGCCGCGTGCGCTCCTCACCCAGTCCCTTGTGCCGCAACTTGCATCGCCGCTAGGTGGGCCGACTAGGCGGCCGAAGAGGACCTCGATTAGGCGGCGGCAGCGGCCATCGGTCGTCCTTTGCATGTGCGCCGCTTTGGTGACCGCCTGGCAGAGGTGGGGACTGGCGAATTGACAACGGCGCTCAAATCCGCCCCCTCCCGCAAGTGCTCACCCGCCCCTCCTGTACACTACCTTCCCCGTTGATCTCTGTCTCCGGTGCGCTGGCCGGACACCGAGGTCGCGGGGCCTGAGCTCGCGCTTGGGGGGTGGTCGGCAGGGCAGACCTCGGTCGTGTGGAGGTCACCTGGTGGCAGGACGGGGTGATGCCTCCTCGCTCGCCCGTGGCGCTGCTAGCGACGACCTCGGCGGATCTGGGCCGGCTCCAGTCAAGGTCGACGGGAGGTGCAGATCTTCAAGTATGATTTAGGGCCTTACATCCCTCGCCGGCGGCTGCAGCGGCGTCAACGACGAGGTCCGTATGATGGTTCCTCGGTGCCGCCACCCTGCGACCATACACAGGGAAACCCTTCCCTCCCACCTCCTGGAGACGGGTGTTGGGTTCGGCCGGCACGGGCCTTCTGGGCCGGTTGTGCCGGGGGATTTCTCGTCTGCCCTGGGCCGTGACTCGGGGCCCAGTGCGCCACCCCTGATGGTCCTTCAGCCTGCTAAGTGAGCTCTTGCTCGGCCCGACGGATCCCAGTCGGCCATTAGGGCACCAGCTCCCGTCGGGGGTGGCTGCTTCTGCTCACTCCTCTCCCCACCAACGCTGCAACTCCTCCCCCGTTTGCTACGCCCCTCCTCCCTGCTCTGCCCGGGCCCTCGGCCCAAGCGGCGGGTGGACGGACGTGAGGCTCGCCGGATGGATGAGCCATGGCGTCCTTCCCCTAACGCTGAACGATGGGAGGCGGAGCTCCGCTCCACCATGCTCAAAGGCAAGAGCCCGGCTGCCGAGGCCGAACCAACCAGGCGCGACGAGCACTCCCAGGATTGGTCGCCCTACCATCAGCGTGGTCGCGGCCGCGATCGGGATTGCCGTTCCTCGCCCCGCCTTTCTCGGTCGCCGGCCCGGTCTGGTCGCACCGAGCAATCCCCACCTTGGTGTTACAATCCACCATAGCGACATGCTCAATTTCCCGCACCGGCCCCCAACAACCGCAATACCAGGGAAGCATTTGCAGAAGAAGAAAGCCGGCCAGCGCCCCGGCGGTGCGGCTGGGCAAGCATCCTCGGTCACCAACCCCCACCAGCACCCACAACCGTGGCTGCTGCTCCTCCGGGGGCTACGCCCGTGGTGTGTTTCAACTGTGGCGAGGAGGGGCATTGCCAAGTGGAGTGCAAGCAACCCCCGACGTGCTTCAAATGCAAGAGGATGGACCATCCGACATTGCTTTGCCCAGACCAGTCGACGGAGGGGAGCTCATGCTCTTTGGCTATGCCCTGGATGATTTGGGCTTCCTCCAGATGGACTTGTCGGAGCCGGCGGCTACACCCTCCCTGACCGCCCTCGTCTCGGTCTTGGGGGGTAAGACGGCCTCTCCGGCGATCATCATGGACGAGCTTCGACACCTCTTCCGTCCGGATTGGGATTGGGAGGTGACTCCGATCTCCGATCACGATTTCACGGCAGTGTACCCGGACCTGGTTAGCCTCCGCTACCACACTCACAGTGCGGAGCTCACCTTGGCGCTCAACAAGAATACTGTCAATATCTCGGTGCCCGAGGTCGATACCTTGGCGGTTGCGACCCTCTCGACGGTGTGGATCCAAATCCGCGGGCTCCCTCCGATTGCCAAGGAGTGTGTCATTCATAACATGTCGAGACTCCTTGGCAAGATTGTCGAGGTGGATGGTCCCTCCCTCGTCCGGGTGCCGGCGGTGCGCGCCAAGGTCAAGACCCCGGACCCTGCAAAGCTACATACTACGATAGGGATGTTCTTCAACGACATCGGCTACGACCTTCACATCTCGGTCGAGGGGGAGAACCGTGCTGCCCCTCTTGGCTCGGATGGTGGTAAAGACCCGGACGGAGATAAGGGGCGTGGGGATGGTGGTGGGGGTGGTGCCGGCCATTGCCACTCCCCCATCACCGAAGTCGCAGCCACTCCCCGAGCTTGGAGGATGATGACGAGGAGTCGCCGAGGATAGGGGTGTCTCTCAAGCATGCCGACACTGAGCACCTCCCCAAGCGGGACATGACGGCGGCACCACCGGTGGAGACCACAGTTGAGGGTGAGGATCTGCAGACCTTCACGGCGATGTTAGAGGAGGCATCGGCCGTCCGGCCAGGCTCTGCATTGGCACTGCTATTCTCCTCTCCGGTTTCTTTGACCGGGGACGAGGGGAGTAGTGATGCCAGCAGCGCGGGGCTTGACGTTTGCCCCCCTCTTCGCCTCGCTTGGCCTCGCCGCTGCCGACCGGTTCTTCGACTCCGGACCCCGGCCCCATGCCTGCGATGCTGGCTAGGGAGCAGGTGGGTCCTGTGGTTCCGGATGGCCCCTCGGCTATCCCGGCTACAACGCGGCCCCCTAGGGCCAAGGGACGGCCCCGGTCCGCGTAATCTCCGGCCACTACGGCGCGGAAGAGTTCGCGACTTGGCTCGGCTTCCAGGTTGGAGGGGGCGTCGCCCAATGCAGTGGAGAAGGCGCTGCGTCGTGCCGCGGCACAAAACCTTGACACAGGTCCATCCAACCCCATTGCTGTTTCGTTCAATACTGATGATGATTGTGATGGTTCTTTCTTGGCTTTGGCGGGTGTCCCTTTGGGTCACCTAGCTAATGTAGCGGCAGACTCCGCGATAGTTTTTCGGGGTGAGAAGGGTCCCGCGCTTGAACAAATTGCGACCATTCGGGCTAAGGAAATACTAGAAGGGTGCCTTGTGGCGGCTCGGGCCTGAGCGGCCTCCTCATCGGAAGAGATCGCTCCTCCCACACCCCGGCCATCTGGCAGGCGGGGACGCACTGACATGGTGCCGGAGGAAATAAGGGGGCAGACGTGGTCTCGAACTGCCCTACTCCAACGTGCGCTCAGTGCATCCACTACCATGGGGTCCAGGGTGGACCCCCCTAAACGAATAGACATGCTTGCCCTGTTTTGGAACCTGCGCTGCTTCGACCATGGTGGCCATCGTAGGGAGTTTATAGAATATATGAGAGAAGAGTCCATTGATGTCGTGGCGATCCAGGAGACGATGAGAACTGAGTTTTCGCTTGCGGAACTTGATCGCCTTAGTCGACACTTGTTTGCATGGCACTGGCTGCCATTTAGTGGAGTGGCGGGACACTCCTGTGGCATCCTTCCGGGAGTGAAGGACGCCACCTTTGAGGTTGGCTCCATGGACCGTGGAGAGTTCTTCGTTAGTATGGAAGTGTGGGAAAGGGCAGTCAACTTCAAGTGGGAAGTGATTGTGGTCTATGGCCCGGTGGACCATGGTCGGTCTGCTGCCTTTCTGGAGGAGCTCCGGGTCAAGATTGGCTTCGCCACCCTCCAGTGTGTTGGAGGGGACTTCAACCTTCTCCGCGCGGCGTCGGATAAGAATAACACCCGTGTTGATCTTTTGGGGATGCAATGCTTTAACGACTGGATTGCGGATCTGGGCCTCCGCGAGTTAGACAGGGTTGGGGCACGCTACACTTGGACTAATAGACAGGTGTCCCCAACCCAAAGTGTCTTCAATCGGGTGTTTATGTCACCCGAGTGGGAACTTCGGTTCCCATTAGCTACATTGCAAGCGATTACATGCATTGGATTCGACCATGTCCCCCTCCTTCTATCCTCGAAGGATGAACGGCCATGCCCCCCGCCGCGGTTTTGATTCGAGACCTTCTGGTTACGCCAACCCAGTTTCGTTGCGGTGGCCAAAGAGCATTGGGTGGCGGCCAAAGAAGAACCACACCGAGCTATGTCCACGGTGGATGAGTGATACCACCTAGCTAAATGCTCCAGACAATTCCTGAAAGGCTGGGGTGCCAACGTAGGCCGCGACATTAGGGTCCAGAAGGGTGCCCTACTCGTGGAGATTCAGGCCCTCGACCTACGTGCAGATGGTGGTGGCCTATCTTTGGACGAGTGGGCCAACGATACAGCCTCGAAGATACTCTAACGGGCATCTACGCCAAGGAGGAATAATATTGGTGACAACGGGGATCCAGGAACTGAATTCTATTTGGCGATGCAAACACAACATACTTTCAGGCTATTGCTAATGGCCATTGTAGACGATGTACCATCTCCCTGTTGTGGGATGGGGATTAGATGCTGCAGGATCCGGACGAGATTCGGAGCCATGTAGATGGGTTTTACAAGGCTATTCACCGAACGACCTAGGGGGGGCTTACCCCAATAGAGAATATTTGGGTGGTGCAACAACAGATTCCCTTGGAGGAGAATAATCCTTGCTTGCGCCCTTCGATGAGGCAGAGGTGGAGACCTTTGTCAAATCAATGAACCCCGCATCGACACCGGGTCCGGATGGTCTACCGGTTCGCTTTTTTCAAGTGTTCTCGCCAACCATCAAGGGGGATATCCTTGCCTTGTTCCTCGAATTCTCTAGAGGAACGTTAGATATGTCGCGCCTGAACTATGGGATTGTCTCACTTATCCCTAAGGTTTCGGGGGCATCGGATATCCGACAGTTCCGCCTGATCACGGTTCTGAACATGATCTTTAGGATTCTGGCCAAAGGGTACGCCACTAGGGCGGCCCTACTTGCCCCCGGATCCATCATCCTAACCAGACAATGTTTGCCAAGGGACGATTTATTTTGGATGGGGTCTTGTCCTACACGAGGTCCTTCACTAGGTCAAAAGGAAACACCTATGGGCGGTTTTCTTTAAGATTGACTTTCATAAGGCATATGATACGGTACATTGGTCCTTTCTTCGGGAGGTGATGTCGAAATGAGGTTTCGACCCCCATTGGATTGCGTGTGTTATGCAGCTCGTATCGAGCGAGCGCACGGCGGTCAATATCAATGGGGAAGTTGGTCCCTATTTCCACACGGCCCAAGGGGTGCGGCAGGGAGATCCCTTGTCACCCTTCCTTTTTAACCTTGTGGTAGACACCCTAGTGGCTATCTTGGACCTAGCAAAGATGGACGGACACATTACGGGTGTTTACCCATGATAACCTACAAGTATAGGGGATCGCAACCGTTTTCGAGGGTAGAGTATTCAACCCAAATTTATAGATTCGACATGAGGGGATCCAAAGAATATTTGTAAGTATTAGCAGTTGAGTTTTCAATTTAACCACACCTGGAGATTAAATATCTGCAACAAAGTGATCAGTAGCACAGTAGTATGATAGTTTGATGGTGATAGCAGTGATAGTAACAGTAACGGTAACAGTAACAACAATAATGATAATTTTGTAGCAGTTGTAACGCTAGCAATAGCAATAGTAACGTAGCAAGAACAATATGTGGAAAACTCGTAGGAATTGGATTGGCGAATTCGTTGGATGATATTCATCATATATCACTCATAACCTAGGGCGACACAGAACTAGCTCTAGTTCATAAATATAATGTAGGCATGTATTCCGTAAATAGTCATACGTGCTTATGGAAAAGAACTTGCATGACATCTTTTGTCCTACCCTCCCGTGGCAGTGGGGTCCATAAGGAAACTAAGGGATATTAAAGCCTTCTTTTAATAGAGAACCGGAACAAAACATTAACACATAGTGAATACATGGACTCCTCAAACTACGGTCATCACCGGAAAGTATCCCAACTATTGTCACTTTGGGGTTTACGGATCATAACACATAATAGGTGCATATGGCTTGCAAGATCGGATCTAGAACATAGATATAATGGTGAAAACATAAACGGTCCAGATCTGAAATCATGGCACTCGGGCCCTAGTGACAAGCATTAAGCATAGCAAAGTCATAGCAACATCAATCTCAGAACATAGTGGATACTAGGGATCAAGCCCTAACAAAACTAACTCGATTACATAATGAATCTCATCCAACTCCTCACCGACCAGTGAGCCTACGAAGGAATTACTCACTCCCGGTGGGGAGCATCATGAAATTGGTGATGGAGGATGGTTGGTGATGGCAAAGACCGAAGGTTCCCCTCTCCGGAGCCCCGAACGGGCTCCAGATCTGGCCTCCCGATGAAGAACATGAGGTGGCGGCGGCTTCGTATCGTAAAACGCGATGAAACTTCCTCTCCTATTCTTTTCTGAAAAAATAGGATTTCATAGCGCCGGAATTAGGGTCAGCGGGCCTCGAGGGCCCCACCACCCACCAGGGCGCTTGGCGCGCCCTGGTGTCTTGTGGGCAGCCAGGCCCCCCCCCTCCTGTGGGTCTTGGTTCCAGTATTTTTTATTGCAAAATAATTCTCCAAAAAGTTTCGTTCAAATCCGAGAACTTCTATTTCTGCACAAAAACAACACTATGGTAGTTTTGCTGAAAATAACATTAGTCCGGGTTAGTTTGTTTCAAATCATGCAAATTAGAGTCCAAAACAAGATCAAAAGCATTAGGAAAAGTAGATACGATGGAGACGTATCAGCCCACACCTGGTAGGAGATGGGGGTCTTACCCACCTGTAATACGCGGATGACACAATCCTGATGGTTGAAGGCTCAAACGAGGACATTCAACACCTTAAGTTCCTCATCTTGTGCTTCCAAGAAATGTCGGGATTGACAATAAACTTCGCAAAGAGCGAAGCGATGGTAATAGGCTACTCCGCCGAGGAATCCCTCAGCATAGCGAATCGACTTAATTGTCGATCAGGATCATTCTCAACTACCTATATCGGCTTGCCGGTTAGTGACTCCCGGCTCTAGGAAAAGGACCTCCGCCCGACCTTAGCCAAGGTTCAGCACCGAGTTGAACCATGGCAAGGGTGTTGGCTTTCCAAGGCGGCACGAGTAGTCTTGATGAACTCTTCCATATGATTAGCATGTTGATGTATATGATGGGATTCTATAGCTTACAAGAATCCCTTCACCAGGAGATTGCCAAACACATATCCAGATTCTTCTGGGCAGGACAGGGCGATCGGCAGAAGTATCACATGGTTAAATGGTCTGAGATATGCGAACCAAAAGATCAAGGCGGTCTCGGGGTCATATCATCCAAGCGGATGCACATCGCCTTGCTGTCTAAGTGGTTGTGGCGCATTGAGACCGGTGAAGTGGGTTTGTGGCTCTAGATTATCCGTGCAAAGTATTTGCGTGGGCAACCCCTAGCTTTTGCCCCCAGAGCGGGTGGCTCCCAATTCTGGCAATCAATCATATAGTTGATGCCAGTTCTTCAGATAGGATCTTCGATCTCGGTTGGGTAGGATATGAACACATTGTTCTGGCTGGATCGGTGGTCGGGCGACAGACCGTTCGCGGAACGGTTCTATGCGCTCTTTAGTATGTGTACACGTTTAAATCTCAAGTTCCCAAGAGAAGTGAAGTCATCAACCTAGTATTAGTTTGCCAATCTAAAAGTCAAGTGATACAGGTTGGGATGGGAAGAAAGAACCGATTTCCTCGAATTTGCTTTCGAAAAGGTGTAGCTGCATGGAACAAAATCCACATTACCAGTTCTCAATTATGAGTACATTGCAGGATGAAAGATTATTGTTATCACCTCTGCTCTACCTTTCATGCTAGCTTCCCATCGCTCGAAGTACACTTCCTGTGCACTTCTCACTGCTCAACCACTATCGCTTAATTTCTCTCTTAACTCTTCCACCTACTCCTTTGATGAAAGGAGAAGATTGTTGGATTGATCCCTCGATTTGGACACCGTAGGGAGCTTCTTCAGTCAGCGGTCAAGGAATTCCGGAGTAGGGAGCTTCTTCAGTCAGCGGGCAAGGAATTCGGAGGAGTAGATTCTGGATATCTAGTAGGAATGGGGTGAAGGGTCATGAAATAAATAATCCATTGGAACTCAATACTACTATCAGATCGGTTCCTTCCTCTGCTACGGCTTTGGTTTCATCGTATTGACTACGGAAGGTACGATGTAGGTTCCCACGATTTCTATGAATAAATGACTACGACTAACACAAAAGGGATTCCTGCGACTAACGCTAGAGCAAAGGGAAAGGGCAATGAAGCAGCAATAAACAAATTGAAGAGCTATTAGTATAGCAAGTATTAATTCAACAATTAGTTAGTTTGGGAAGATTGCTTTGCCTGGATTGATGGTGAGCCTGGAAGCCTTGCTTCTCCACTGGGGGCTAACTCCATAAACAAGTTGTTCTATCTCAAAAATCATTTTTGGAATGAATGAGAATTTCATTAGATTTCGCATACAAGGTAATGCATCGTACCTCCGTTAAAGGCTCATTTTCTCCAATCCCTGAATTTCTGCAAAATGAATTGGCATATAGAGAATAGCATTTATCTGTCTGGAGTCCCATGACTCCAAACGAAGTTTTTCTATCAAATCCTGCAAGCTATTGATATCCTTTCCATTACTATGCATTATTTGCTCTATTCTATCTTGATAGCCTGGAAGATTCCCAGGATCCGAAAGACTCCATCCCGAAAAGGCTTTTGCGATCCTAAATAAAATCTTAATGCCCCATTCAAACTGGTATTTAATTTGAGCATCCCCATAATGGCGTCTTTAGCATTACTGTCGAGATCGTCAGCTGTTGGCAGAGCTGGATATTTTTCTTGGATTTGAGCTAGGGTTATAGTCATACTTCTTCGGAAGAGCGCGGCCCCAAGTTGTTGGTTGAATGGATTTGCTTCGGCGGAAGTAGAGTTGAAATCTACTGACGGACAAGGCTGTTGCTCTACGGGCAGCTGTTGCCCCTCAGTAGAGTGAGTCTACTTAGCGAACTGGCAGGACGCGAAGATTGATTGATCAATATGCATATCGAGAGTTGATGGTTGACCGCCGCCCCCCTTATCCTGCCCCGGCCTGGGAGGCAAAGGGGATTGCTATCGTCACCCTTTGTCCCGGTGTGAAGTAGAAAAAGTGACGCATGGTGGGTGCGGCTCTAGCAGACCTTGGGTGCATCGCATTTCGGCGTACCTTCGGCCCACTTGAGAGACAATAGTGGGAGGAGCTGCCGGAGTGCATAGCCCTCCACTCCCCCTCCCTTGAGCATGATGCCATTTCTTGGACTCTTGAGCCGAGCGACACGTTTTCAACCAAATCCCTGTACCACGCATTGTTGGCCACCCCAAGTCTAGCTGAGCTGAACTGACTCTCCTATGGGAGATTAAACTACCGATGAAGATTCACATCTTCTTGTGGCAATGGGTGCGTGGCCGCCTACCCTCGGGTATGGAAGTGCCGAAGAGGAACGACCCCAGTGACGGGCTATGCCCTCTATGTGGGGTGCCGGAGGACTCCAACCATATATTCTTCCGGTGCCCAGCGGCGATCTTTCTTTGGAGTTGTTTCTGGGATGTTGTAGGTGGGATTTGGTGTCATGATAATCTCCCGGACATGTTTTGGGAGATCCTTAGCTTTCCATGCAGGGCGCGCCCATCCCTTTGGGTGGCGATGGGTACCCTCGCCTAGACTTTATGAAATGTGCACAATAAAATCGTGATTGAGCATGTGATTCCATGTCATGGGACTGACGCTATCTACAAAATGTGAGGCTTCTTACAGCTCTAGAGACCGCTTAGCAAGCAGTTCGATCGGGAAAACATCGTCGTCATCATCGCAGGACTTCGCTCCACCGCCGGATCCATTGCGCCCCCGCCCCCTCCACCACCACCTGAGCCGGATTAGCTAGTAGGCTCTTTCATTTTTAGGGGTTTGTTCTGTTGTGCCCCCAACTGAACTTATTCTAGACTCTTGCACTCTTTGCTTTTGCTTTTGTTTGAACCTTGAACCTTGGATCGTTGATGTTGTCGGATGTTGGTGATGTTGGTGCGGTTGCTTTATAATATAAAGCAGGGGAAACCCTTTTTCATCAAATAACATTGGAGGCATCGGGTCAACCCGATGCAGTCAATTTTTTGTATGGAGGTAATGGCTAACATTATCATTAACTTTGATAGCCACACTGCCTCCAGTGACAAAATTTTGCATCCACCGGCGCCATTTCCTGGAGAAGCCCTTCTCACGATCAGTTGAAGAAACAATCATTTGACTTTGTCATAAGCCCTTTCAAAGTCAGTTTTGAATACTACTCTACTCATATTTTTTCGATGCATCTCGTGTACGGTCTCATGAAGGATCACTACATCGTTTATGTTCCTTCCTTGCATGGAAGTTGTTTGAGATGGTCGGACGACATAGTCAGCAACCGTGTTGAGCCTATTAGTAGCTACTTTGGTGAAGATCTTGAAGCCGGCTTTAAGGAGGCATATGGGTCTATATTGTTGGATCCACTCAACCTCCTTACACAACAACCCCGCCAAAATTTGGCCTTGATAGGTCAAGTTGGCCGGCATGATGACAATTGAACAAATCCATTAGGTTAGAATTGATGACAACCCAGAAATTCTGATAGAATTCTGCGGGGAAGCCATCTAGGCCTGGAGTTTTGTTATGTTCCATTTGAAACACTGCAGCTCTCACCTCCTCTTCAGAGAAAGGTACAGTGAGGATACCATTTTCTTCTGTCGTCACTTGTGGAATATCATCTGTTTTGGTCTCATCCAGGGTGAAATTCTCTTCATCCGGAGCCCCGGACAGTGACTTGTATTATTTGGAGATATGATAGTTTAGCTCTGCCTGACCTTTGATCCACTCCTCATCTTGTTGGAGACAAAATACACTTCTTCCTATGCGGACCACTCGCGACCGTTTGAAAGTATTGTGTATCGTTGTCTCCCTCCAAGATGGAAGTCTGCTTTTGATCTTTGGTACCATTTGATTTCCTCTTCTCGCGTTAGACGTGCAATCTTAGGTTGATTTTTTAGATCAATCTCTTGTTGAGACAGGATGCGAGTCTTTGCGATTTTGTGGACATCATCAATAATGATGGAGAGGCTTTTGTTTCCATTTTTGTGCATACCACTCTGTGTTTCGCCCATCTAGATAGGAGCTGCCTTGTGGCCCTTATTTTAAAGTTCCACCTCTGGATCGATGTACAACCAACGGCGAGCCTCTCCATACATTCTTGATTACATATACAAATCCACCCGGGTGCAACCATCCCAATTCAAATTTGAAAGTGTGGCGAACCGATGGGCTCGTAGAGTTAGAATCGAGAATGATGGGTGCATGGTCCTAAAGTGTATCTATACGCTCTAGGGCCCGCACGGTTCTCATAGGAAATTTTAGCTCCCATTCGGTATTCATTAGTACCTTATCGAGTTTTTCGTAGTTATTGGCCCAAATGAATTCCTGCCCCGACATACTGACCTCCTGAAGAGTCAAACTATCGATCACATCATTGAATAGGAAAAGGCCAGTGCGTGTCAAAACGGTCATTATTTTTCTCTTCCCGATATCTAAGTGTGTAAAAGGCCCCCACATAAACAAGTGTTTGCTGGGAATTCCAGCTTACAAATTTGGCTACTTTTAAGATATAGGACAATAACGTTAACTTGCATCCTTTTTTCATCTGATACAGCAAGCAGAACAGAAAATATAACATGACAAAAGAAATCACCATACAAGTTTATCCCAGAGTGTCTGGTGAAATACACAACAGTCAATCAAAGATGACAGTAAGAAGCATCATCAACAACAACATTCAGATGGCCCAGACAGGGGCTCTTCACACATATACTTTGCAAACCACAAGTCCTTTGCTCCAACAAATGCAGTGAATCTGTTCAAGGGGCTTCTTTCACTTGCTCCAATAGTCCTCCAAGTGAATTCACCACTTACTATTCTAACCAATCGTAGTGTCGGCATGCTGCAGGTACATGGTAAAGTACACACATTTACAGCCACAAAAAATAAAAATAAAAATACACACATGTAAAAGTAGATAATCACGCACTCACCTTCATGTAAATCTGCTTGTATCAGAGTCTTGATCACTCAGTCTCATCCTCATCGTATTGCTCCTCCTCCTCGGGCTGAATGTTGCTGGTTTAAGTATTATTTTCCTGGGGTACTTGAGCATTGCTTTCAGCTTCTGGTTGCTCGTCCACTGGCTCGGTGTTGCTGGTTTCAGTATTATTTTCCTGAGGTACTTGAGCATTGCTTTCAGATTCTGGTTGCTCCACCACGGGCTCAATGTTGCTGGTTTCAGTATTATTTTCCTGAGGTACTTGAGCATTGCTTTCAGATTCTTGCTGCTCCACGGGCTGAGTGTTGCTGGTTTCAGTATTATTTTCCTGAGGTTCTGGAGCATTGCTTTCAGATTCTTGCTGCTCCACGGGCTCAGTGTTGCTGGTTTCAGTATTGTTTTCCTGAGACACCTGAGCATTGCTTTCAGATTCTTGCTGCTTCTCAGGCTCAATGTTGCTGGTTTCAGTATTATTTTCCTGAGGTTCTGGAGCGTCGCTTTCAAATTCTTGCTGCTCCATGGGCTCAGTGTTGCTGGTTTCAGTATTATTTTCCTGAGATACCTGAGCATTGCTTTCAGATTCTTGCTGCTCCTCCGTGGACTCAGTGTTACTGGTTTGTACTTGAGCATTGCTTTCACATACTTTACCATTCTTCCACATGCTGCTCTTCTCGATGCCACAGTGGCAAAGCAATGCCCATATGAGGGTTATGAACTCACCTCCTGACTCAAGGTTGTTCTTGTGATCTACTGCATTCCAACTGGGGGCGATGTGCACAAATAAATCAGCCCACACTCCAGCTAGAATCTGCCAACGCATTTCTTTATCCATGGAAATCAGGTCCTTGCCTAAAGTAGCACCTTGCTGCACTATGTTCATGCTCAGCCTCCTATCCACATGGTTTCGTGCAGCATCCTGATTGTTTTCCGCAGCTTCTTGCGCTACTACCATAAGTTTATTATACCAACACCATTTCAAGTTGCAATCATCGGCTTGTTCCTGAGCTTTTTGCAAGGTTTCTAGAAATATCAAGTCTGGTACAACAAAACTATCCGGCAACAGTTCAGGCCGAAAAACCCGCAGATAAGCACAGTACCGTGACAAGCTGGTTGCGGTGTCGTAATTAGTCTTGAGGTCAAGTTGCTTTTGGATTTTATCATCTACAATGCATGGCTTGGAAGGGCGGCAGAGTGTTTTCAGATATGACCAGGCTGAGCTCACAAACCCGGGCTTGGATAAATCAATTTCACCCTCTTTCACCAGCTTGATTTGGCAGAAGCTGGTGGCGATGTGCCACACCAGAATGACCTGAGAGCATGTGTCTAGATCCATGCAGGCCCATTTGTACCTCTGAAAATGGTTGCCTGCGTTAAGTGATGGGATTTCTCTGGGAAGCTGATCATTGTTGAGGCCTATTTTGCCGAGTGCCTGCAGGATTGCTTTCTTTACACATTCGGAGATCTTGATAGGCTCACCACATATTCTGCCATCTAATTTTCTTGCAGTCTTTCCCAGGGTAACTGATTTTGCCTTTTCCCAAAATGATGGGTTGTAAGTACAGGACTGCAGGAAATCATACTGATCGATTTGGCCATCCCATGGGTCAGCAATTTTGGAGACAAATAACAAACTTGTCATACTCTCCGTGAGAGCAATTTTGGAGGCAAAGAACAAACTTATCAGATACTCAGTTGGTGACAATCTCCCAGACCTCCTTGAACGTTGGCGCTGCTCACTCTCCATGCTCTGCTGCACATATTTGCACACAAGGAGTAATCTTGTCCAGTTTGATAGCAGGTAGGTGATGATCTCCCATACCTCCTTGAACATCATGAAGAGGAACACCCAAGTGATGATAACGTCAACATTCCATCCGCCCACCCAGAGCACAACGGTTTCTTCGGTGGGCTCGTAGGCCTTGCGGATGCTGATCGCCAGCCAAAATGCGGCAGCGAAGGTCACCATGGACAGCAAGACGCTGAAGCAGAGAGAAGAAAGACCTTGACAGAAGACCATAGGGTAGAGGGTGTAAAAGTAGTCTCTGACAAATCCAAGCTCCCACTGTAGGATTCTGAATATCCTCTTGGCCTCCATCTTTTCTTGACCAGTAACTTTTGAAATGATTAGACCACATATCTCATCTTTGATATCTTGGTGCAGCGTTGCGTCTCAAGCCTACAGCGAAGCAGCCTTGACAGTGTGAAGGCCAGGCTCATATCCTTGTATTTGTTGCTCTTGCTGTCGCTGTTGCTGTTGTTGTTGCTGTTGCTGTTGGTGTTGCTGTTGCTGGAGCTCAGCAGATGCCCAGGGCAATCTGAAATCTTATCCAGTGTGATGAGTGATCCAGGATTGACGACATTGAGATGCAGAGTATACCCAGGCCTCTGCAATTTGACCTTCTGACTTGACTCTCCGTAAACCAGGTACATTTGATGGCTGTCCAAGTTTTCGCCCTTTTCACGGTCGCTGCGGCTTTCCTGCATGTACTCCGGGAGGAATTCCGAGCTACGGCCGTGCCACAAGGATTTGATCGCCCTATGATGTGCGAGAAATCTGCACACGCTCCTCAGCACCAGAATGGCCTAGAGTAACCAGAGTGGGTCATTAAACTCCAGGCCGCGTGTGCCATTCAAGACCCCTGCTACTATGAACTTTATCACGTTTGCTGCCTCAGTGAGCTGCCGCTCGCGGTCCGTGATGCCATACCCAGAGAGGTAGCCGAGGCTGGCACGGAGGCTCACCAGCACGATGGACCAGACCGGGAACATCTGATTGCTGAAGCTTGCAGACTGCATGGCCCCTAGAAGATAATACACAATATGATCGGACAGGCCATCAATGATCTGCAGCATGTTGATTGCCATCAAGTTGCGAGACCGGCAGCGGTGAAAGTCCACGATGAACATCACCAGGAACATCATCGTGACTAGTGCCACCAAGAATTCGATGCGGATGAGGACGTACATGTCCTCTTTCAACATGATGAAAATGGATGTGATTACGCCGCGCGCATCCACCATTTTTCCTGACATTCTCGCTCTTGTGTGCAGCAGCCTATACGTCCTGCTAGTGAAGTTACACAGAATGAGGACCAAAGTTGTTTCTTAACCACAATAAATACTGCTTATAAGGTTTAAAAGCGACAAATAGCAAGCCACTGTGTACTATGTGCTCTATCCATCCAGGTGAGCTGAGCGAGGCCAATAAATTTTTCCTTAAGTCGAAACAGTTTTACGTTTGATCAAGTCTACAGAAAAAAATCCCAAACAAATAACCATGAAACTGTAAAAAATAAATATACAGTATGAAAACATACTTTGGTACAGTCTCTAAATTGATCCAAATCAACTCTTAAGCACAGTCTTTTGTAAGCTCTTCATTGCAGTTTTTTTTGTCTTTTCAGTTTATCAGATACGTAACGAGCACCTAAGCAATATGCAGGGGATGGATGGACATACCTCGACGGGAAAGGGGACTATGAGATCCGAGTGAGTTGTTGCTTATCTCCGCAGCGAGCTATTACCAGCTTCAGGCCCTGTTTGGTTCAGCTTTTATCGACGGATTCCGCTGCCGCGCAGCAGAATCTGAACCAAAGGGCGAACCCAGCAGAATCCGATTCCAGAAATCCGCTGCCAAAATCTGAACCAAAAACGAAAGCAGCCCAGGACGTGCTTTCCAAAATCTGATTCCGCCGCGGGCCAAAATCTGAAAAAAGTTGTATCAGCTGGTTTGCCAAATGACCTACATCTTTTTCACATCAGATTTTCCACAGCTATTTTTTCACAACAGATTTTTTACAGCTATTTTTAGAAATCCACAGCCAAACCAAACAGGGCCTCAAGATGATTGATTCATGTTCCTCCGTCAGTCCCTAACTGTACCTACAGTACTGACAAGTCGGCGACCATGGTTAGTCTTGTAACAGATACATGGAAGAAATATGCATATAATTATTGTTCCAAAAATGAAAGAGAGGAAGATGGCCAATGCAGCATGCAAATCATCCTTTCATTTGGCACAAAAACTGAAGAAGCGCGCTACAAGTGCACGGCTACGGAGAAAAGGGAGGAGCCATCTCATACCAGGACTCGGAAGCTATCCATCCATGGCAGAACCTTGTGGTGAACTGGTGGTGAAGAAGCGTAGGTACACGTACCCTAACTATCAGTAAGTATCAGGGTTAGCAGCAATAAATCTACCCCGCAAAAGAAAACACAGCAAAACTTGACTTGGATAGTAATATTGAACTTGACTAGCGCATTGACCGGACACAGGGAATTTTTTATTCATAGATCTTCCAAATTGGCAAGGTTGGCGATAATTAACGTAAAGAAAAGTACTCCCAAGTGTAGATCCCGAAGTCGCATTGCTTATTTGATTCCCCACCTTGTGGCCTGTACAATGCAATTCATCAATTCTCTCGAGGTCAACACACTGTCACCAAAGATAACACGATGTGAATACAGAATTGGTTTGACTTAGCCCCCCGCCCCTCGCGATCGCGCGTCGCCCCCGCGGGCGACCGGCCGCGCCCCCGGCACCTCCTCCCCGAGCCCTCCCTCTTCCCTCCCTCGCCGTTGCTGGCGTCCGGCGCCGAGCCTGGCCAGGGCGGCCGCTGGCCTTTCCCCTTTCGGGTCGCTCTGACGCGGGGCGGAGCGGCGCCGCGTGGTGCTCCTAGGCGGCGGGGTTCTCTACCGTGGTCGCGGGCGATTTGCTGGGCGGTTGCGCTGCCATTGGTGGCAGGGTGACGCGGCGGCGTGATTTGGCGGTGCCCGCTCGGCCCAGATCTGGGCCCTTTGGGCCCATCTGGGTCTGTGGGGGGGGGGGGGGGAGGATCGCGGGTGGGTGCTGGCGGCGCTGGTGACGACCTGCTGCAGCGTGGCCGGTGGGACTTTGCGGGCCTAATTTTGGCCTGACCTGGCCAGGGGTGGCCTAGTATGCCCTGCTGCCGCATCCGGATGGCGACCGCGACGGTGCCGGAGGCACGTGCCTCCCGCACAACAGCGGTGGAGGTGGTTCCCTCCCGCACGGCTTCGGTGTTGCTGCTCCCGACGCCTGGTGCTTCTCTCTCCGTCCTCTTGGCCTCGTGGTGGTGATCTCAATGAGGCGGCGTGGGTGGCGTCAAGATTGCGGTGGCGCATGCTGGTCGGCGGCGAGTTGGCTGGTTGGTTTCGGCCCGATTGGGCAGTGGGATTTGGAGTGCGTGGGAAATCCTTGCCGGTTCTTCCGGCTCTGAAGCGGTGACACCTGCGGGTGCCTCCATCCCTTCCTGGAGGGTGTCGGTGGTATCCAGCCCCCACTCCCTTCCGCGTGCTGGGAGAAACCCTAGGACACGTCCGGGTAGCAACGTCATTGGTGTCGCATTCCTTCTTGGAGGTGCTGCTTGGTACGTGGTGGATCGGTGCCTTGGACTGTGGTGGGTCGATTCTGAAGGGTGCAGCGGTGGCAGGTCATCCGTGCTTTGTCGAGCTATCGTTGTTGGCTTTTGTTTCTTCTTCTTTGTTCTTTCTCTTTCTTTTGGGCTTATTGTGCTACTCGCCCCAGCAATTGCTATGTGATCGGTGTTGGTTTCTTTGTAATACAAAGCGGGGGAAACCCTTTCTCGGTAAGATACCACGATGTATGGTACACATATTTGTTGTACTGAAACAATAGCAAACATATAAGTCCTAGAGCATCTACAATCAGACTAAGCAACCACAACACACGCACACACCCAAGGCATGATACATAGGCGCTGAGCGCGGCAAAACCACTCCTAACACTACAAGAGCAACCAGAGTCCTCAATCGTGAACACATGACCGCGAAGAGATGAAGCAGCATACGATGAACCGTGGGCTCCAAGGCGGCGCCTTCAGGAAGGTTACGACACTGGAGCACCGGCACCGCCCGACTCGAGGATCAGAGTTTCCCCTGGAGCAACACGACAGGCAATGAGAGCCGCCGCAACGCCTTCAGGAAGGGAAGGAGCTTTGCCGTCGCTGGTCCGTCCAAAGATCAAACATGTTTTCACCCCGGCCAACACTCACCGTCATCGAACGCCACACCCCAAGCGACTACGCTGCCCACACGGTCATGGCCACCTGGCAACATTGAGCCACTGGTTCTGCCCATGAGCACCGCGCTACCACCACCGGGGCCACCGCCCCGACATCCAAGACCTTGACACCACGACACCCCAGACCTGCTGCTACCCCAACCAAAGAGACGAGTGGAAAGGCCCAACCTTTCGCACCCCTGGGCGGCCCCCAGCACCGAGACCCAATAGGCCAGCCAAAACTGGCCTGCATCGTCCCGTCCTGCTGCTGGGCGCGAGACGATTTCGGTCCTGTTGCCGGTCGCGAGACGAGTTCGGTCCCGCAGCACCGGGCGCGAGACGAGTGATGGACCACACCTGGGAGAGGGCCAACCCTTTGACGAAGGCAGCGTCCGGACGACGAGGAGAGGGATCGAATGCCGACACAGGCTGCTCACCGACGGGTCAACGCCGAAGATGTCCAACCACTGCCGTGAAATGACCCAAACTACCGCCATGAGCCACCACCATGCTGTGGCAGCCCACATCCACGCTGGGACCCCGAGGAGTAGCCCCGAGCCGCCCTGCAGCAAATGCAGCGCGCCGCCGAGGTCGCAACCCGCCCCCACGCCACTTGTCCGCGCCAGATCTTGATCCAGGAGCCGCCGCCACTAGCACGCTAGCCACTTGGACCGGCGAAGCTACAATAGGCCAAGGAGGAGAGTGTCGCGCCGCGAGGACCAATGCCACCGCCAGCCAACCATCCCCGCCTGCCTACGCCCGCCATCCACCGCCATCGACCTGGATCTGGCGTGCAGGACGCGGCTGCACCCGGGCACGCCCCCGCAGCAGATCGACACCACCACCACCCTGCAACGCCGCCAGAGGCCTCGCCGGCCCAGCGCCCCCGCAAGGACGATCCTCCCAAAACACCCTACAGGAATGGGAGGAAAGCCCCTCCACCGCTAGCGCCGCACGGGCTTTGCCCGGCTACGCCCTCTGGCAGCGTGGGGGGGGGGGGGGGGGAGGAGAGGAGGAGGGAGGAGCCTAGGGACGGCGGCGGCGCAAGCTCTCCTGTGGCACACGCGGGGTGCGTCGTGGGAGCTCTATCCTATCCTTTCAGCCTTCTTCTTGTTAATCAACCACTTCTTGCCTTCTTTATCCAAAGGGCTAGTGTCCTGCAACATTATCATGTGTCGCTCGCAAGCCTCAACTTCTCTTTTCCGAGCTCAATTGATTCCATTGCCTTGCCTTTTGAAACTCCCATTTTGCCCATTTCTCTTACTTCTTCATGTCTATCTTCTCCCTCCCAATGTTCAACTTCCCGCATCCCCTCTCGGTCGAACAACATCCGAGAAGAACTTGTACCTCTCCTTCTCCTAGGTTGGAAAAATGTTCGCCCATGTGGCAGACATTTCTCTTGCCGCGACCCTCCCCTCCTCCAACTTGTTTCTCTTGTACCTCTCCTTCACATGTCGGTTCTCTTTGGCATGGTCGCTTGTCCATCTGCCCCTCACTTGGGATTTTTTAGCTCTTCAACGGCAAGTTGCCACTTTAGTTTCCCATTCAATTTCAATTAACAAAGGGCACAAAGTGAATGGCTTGCCCCCATCTAGTAAACTAGAATCACACAAGATAATGAAAAAAGAAGAAGCTAGCAATAGAAATGATGCAATGTGAAGCAAGTCAAACTTACATGGTTATCGACTCTAACTCCACTTTGCTTCCATCCAACCACTTGTGTATAAAAACCGCAAAGCTTGTTGACGCTCTCTTGGATGATGGACCATGTATGTTGGAGAGAGCCCTCATTTGCGGGTGGTATGCATATGGTTTGTCTACACATAGTTCTTATGTTCATGGTAATGCTTTTGGATTTTTTAACGATATTTAACGCCCTTTTGCTTGGTTCCACAAATAGGATCCATGCTTATGGCCAACCAAGCTTCACACAACTATACATCCTCATGTGTTGTGAATGTCGAACCTCTTGCCTTTGGTGCCTTCCTTTTTTAGTGCCTGATGTTTACCCAACATGAAATAAAGAGGAATTCGTACCAGCCAAGTCATAATGATAGGCTCTTGACCTTCATTTCTCAAGTTCATCATGTATGTATCCTAAAATATGCATCACTATGAAACAACATCCTAATTTGTTTTTCTGTATTGGGCTAACGATGCAAGCAACCCAGTGGTATATGAAACAAACAGAGCAACCAATACAATGTCATGGGGGAAACAATATACCTACATCGGTTGTGTCTAGGTCATCCATTTCATTGAACAGGACGTGGGCATGCCCGATGTTGGCGTGGTGTTGCGGCAAGTCATTCCCATGTCCTCGGAGGCATCTGCTTCCTCCAACATCCAGGCATCCGGGATGCCCAGCTATTGTGAGGCCAGAACGACGTCAAGCATTGCCGAGGGCAGTTACCTTCTCACAAGCGGGGCGGTTGGGGCGGTAGCGCACTATTGCAGATACCTCCTATGCAAACGGGTTTTTACCCCCTTTACGTGACACATTTTTAAATCATCGTCTTGCATGTGCGAGAGATAGGGGGTGCATCCCACACGACTCATATAAATCGTCGGTGAATCCTTCAGTCACACACGCGGGGCGAAAAGAGCTCGTGTGCGATCGGGTGAGC
This sequence comes from Triticum aestivum, assembly GCF_018294505.1. Classification (NCBI taxonomy): domain Eukaryota; kingdom Viridiplantae; phylum Streptophyta; class Magnoliopsida; order Poales; family Poaceae; genus Triticum; species Triticum aestivum. Next base: position 86,070,263 of record NC_057805.1, read on the forward strand.
CATCACAAACAATTATACGAGACAATGCTTAGCATCTGCTACTTGTGAGCTGTGTTGGGATTTTCCCCAAAGAGGAGGGGAGATGTAGTATAGTAGAGATAAGTATTTCCCTCAGCGAGAACCAAGGTTTGTCGAACCAATAGGAGAATCACGCAAAGCCTCGTGAACAATACCTGCACACACAAAAGCAAATACTTGCATCCAACCGGGCAAGAGGGTTGTCAATCCTATTGAACTCGTTACTTGCAAGGATCAAATCTTGTATAGGTAGATGCATAAATGGAAAAGTAAAATAAAAGTAAATAAATTGCAGCAAGGTATTTTTGTTTTTATAATATGATAAAAGTAGACCGGGGGGCCATAGTTTTCACTAGAGGCTTCTCTCTCGAGCACATAAAGTGCGGTGGGTGAACAAATTACTGTTGGACAATTGATATAAAAGCGCATAGTTATGACATATTCACGACAATGATCATGTATATACGCATCACGTCCGAGACAAGTAGACCGACTCCTTGCATCTACTACAGCTAATCCACCAATCGACCACTATCCAGCATGCATCTATGGTATTAAGTTCATGAAAAACGGAGTAATACCTTAAGCAAGATGACATGATGTAGACAAAGTAAACCCAATCAACATGAATAAACTCCGCCGTTTTATCCTTAATGACAACAATACAAATATGTGTCTTGTCCCCTTTTGTCACTGGGATATAGAGCGCCGCAAGATTGAACCCACCATAAAGAATCTCTCTCATTGAAGATAAATCAGTCTAGTTGGCGAAACCAAACAGATAGATCAGAGGGAAATACAAAGCTATAACGATCATGCATAATAAAGTTCAGAAAAGACTCAATTACTTTCAATGAATAATCTGATCATAAACCCACAATTCATCGGATCCCAACAAACACACCGTAAAAAAGGATTACATCGAATAGAACTCCAAGAAGATCGGATCCCAACAAACCAACAAATTCGGCATGATCTTTGCTAAAATAGGACACATCGAGCGCCTTAAAATTGCCAGAAAGGAAACAAATCAACATTCCGGCAAAAATATACCACTCGGAGGTGTTCCCTGCAAAATTATACACATGTCCAAAGAGACAACCAATACATGTCCAAATATCATCATATATACAAACCGTACCACTCTCGACAAAATGTTTTAGTGACATGAAACAAAGAGCATAGGAGGAGGAGGTGGTGAACTTTTATCTTACCCACTCAGCTGAGGAAGTAGAGGAAGCTCCGATGATGATCACTCCAAGGAGACATGACACGAGAAAGCGTGCATATTTCACCGAGTGACAAATTTAGATCATCGATATAATTGGCAACAACATTTTTATATTTTATTCGGTACCTAAAATTTTAAGGTATTTGGTTAATTTAAATTCCTAAAAAAATTATATTTTATTGGATACCTCAAAATTTATGTATTAAAAAAACCTATTTGATATCTAAAACATTTCCTATTCGATACCTCAATTCTTTATTCTATTACTATTTCTTGCTTAAAATTATCTATTCTCTACTACTAATTTTTCTATTCTATTCTATTAGCAGTTTTAATATTTTTCATTCTTGTATACATCATTCATAAAAATTGTATGAGCAGCACCGTTCATCATTCTCACATTAGCATTGAACAACAGAAAAAACAACACCACCAATAGACAATAGCCAAAATCTACAAATTCATCCATCCATCCATCCATCGAACAACGTCCATAATCAATCCATCCATACATCTAACAATCCATCCATACATCTATCAATTCATCCAGGCATTAATCCATCCATGGAGGGAGAAGGGAGGAAGGGAGGGAGGAGGGAGATATACCCCGGTGGAGGAGCGAGGGCAACAGCGGGCGGCGCCAGGCGATGGTAGCGGCTGGCGGGAGACAGCAGAGAGCGAGCAAGAGAGTGTGTGAGGGGAGAGTGAGTAAGAGAGAAAACATGCGTGGTGGATAAGGTGCCAATAGCAGCAACGAGGGGCTAAGAGCCGCGCTAGTTTAAGGGCACTTACGGAGGTGGTCCAAATACTACACCATACGTACCACTAGTTCACAAGTTGAGCAATACCAACATTCATAAGAAATGCATGGTATGATTTTGTACTATTATTGGTGCCATTAGTCCATCTTAAATAAACTACATTGCTTACAATGTTACTATGTTGTTCTTCAACAGAATCTCCCAAGAGTTGTTGTGCCTGCAGCGATGGATGCGAAAGATGAGGTGGCAATTATTACTCGTCAGAAGACCAATTTCAAAGGCACCTACTTGACTGCAGACCACTAGATGGATGCCTCAAAATTGATGAATGGCGGCAAATATTGAATGAGTGCAGACCAGAAATTGGAGATCGGTGGATCTCCGTGCTCCACCATGGAGATGCAGGGGTTTTCTTATTCTTTTCAATTTATCCTAAAAGAGTGGAGTAGGTCCTAGTACTATGTCATTATCAGGACTAATTAACTGGTGCATGTTTGTATCGTCAATCGTGTTTCTCCTACTATATGTTGGCTGCTACCTAGCTACGAATATTTAGTTGGGGCATTTGTAGTCATGGTTGCAAACAATTAGAGCTGGTGGTTAATGTATGCAACAATATTTTGTCCTCTCTTATTCTTACCAATGTATTCTGATATGGGTTTTATGAAAAACGCAGCCATGACAACATAAATGTTGACGTGGATGTGAAAGTTTTAATTTGTATGACTGACACTCAGTGGAGGGCGCTACAAAAAACCCGCCACAGCTTCCAGACACACCAATGGCGAGCATCTAGGAGCACACGCCACAGCTTCCAGACACACCAGTGGCGAGGATCTAGGAGCGCCCCCCACAACAAAGTCTCTACAAGTGGCAGGCGCCCGCCCGCTAATGTCTACTACGCAACATTCTTCTTGTAGACTCATGTTGGGCCTCCAAGCGCAGAGTTTTGTAGGACAGTAGCAAATTTCCCTCAAAGTGGATGACCTAAGGTTTATCAATCCGTGGGAGGTGTAGGATGAAGATGGTCTCTCTCAAACAACCCTACAACCAAATAACAAAGAGTCTTTTGTGTCCCCAACACACCCAATACAATGGTAAATTGTATAGGTGCACTAGTTTGGTGAAGAGATGGTGATACAAGTGCAATATGGATAGTAGATATAGGTTTTTGTAATCTGAAAATATAAAAACAGCAAGGTAACTAGTAACAAAAGTGAGCAAAAACGGTATTGCAATGCTTGAAAACAAGGCCTAGGGTTCATACTTTCACTAGTGCAAATTCTCTCAACAATGATAACATAACTGGATCATATAACAATCCCTCAACGTGCAACAAAGAGTCACTCCAAAGTTCTGATCGCGAAGAACATAAGATGAAATTGTTTGTAGGGTACGAAACCACCTCAAAGTTATTCTTTCTGATCAATCCATTGAGCTATTCCTATAAGTGTCACAAACAGCCCTATAGTTCGTAGTAAAATAACACCATATGATACACATCAATCAACCCTAATGTCACCTAGATACTCCAATGTCACCACAAGTATCCGTAGGTCAATTATACGATATGCATCAAACAACTTCAGATTCATAATATTCAATCCAACACAAAGAACCTCAAAGAGTGCCCCAAGATTCCTATCAGAGAAACAAGGACGAAAACGTGCATCAACCCCTATGCATAGATTACCCCAATGTCACCTCGAGAATCCGTGAGTTGAGTGCCAAAACATACATCAAGTGAATCAATAGAACATCCACCACGGGTATCCCATGCAAGACATACATCAAGTGTTATCAAATCCATAATAGTATTCAATCCGATAATAGTGAAATCTCAAAGGTAAAACTCAATTCATCACAAGGTAGAGGGGGAGAAACACCATATGATCCAACTATAGTAACAAATCTCGCGGTACATCAAGATCGTGCCAAATCAAGAACACGAGAGAGAGAGAGAGAGATCAAACACATAGTTACTGGTACATACCCTCAGCCCCGATGGTGAACTACTCCCTCCTCATCATGGAGACCGCCGGGATGATGAAGATGGCCTCCGGTGATGGTTTCCCCCTCCGGCAGGGTGTCGGAACGGGCTCCCGATTGGTTTTCGTGGCTACAGAGGCTTGCAGCGGCGGAACTCCGATCTAGGTTTCTTTCTGGGGGTCTCGTAATTTATAGGAATTTTTTGCGTCGGTTTCACATCAAGGGGGTTCCCGAGGGAACCACAAGGCAGGGGGTGTGCCCTAGGGGGGGCGCCCTCCACCCTTGTGGTTGCCTCGGGACTCCTCTGGTCCATCTCTGATGCCCCGTGGGTCTCTTCTGGTCCATAAAAATTCATCGTAAAGTTCAGGTCGTTTGGATTCCGTTTGATATTCCTTTTCTGTAAAACTCAAAAACAAGGAAAAACAGAAACTGGCACTAGGCTCTAGGTTAATAGGCTAGTCCCAAAAATAATATAAAATAGCATATTAATGCATATAAAACATCCAAAACAGATAATATAATAGCATGGAACAATAAAAAAAATTATAGATACATTGGAGACGCATCGTCAGCGTTCTGGGAACCGGGGTACCCAGACTTGCCTGCCTGCGGCCCACGGCGTGGCTCCATCGATGGCCTAGTACGACCTATATTCAACACCAACAACACAAGACCCTCACGAGGCGGACGCCGCCAAGACCTCCAGAAGTAGTGGCCTCCTTAGGCTGGCTCCTAGGAGCGGAGATTTCTATGCGAGCCCTCACCTCGCGAGGTTCGGATGACGTGAGCCATGACGACCAAGGCCAGGCGGGCGCCAGCGGGTGCAGTATAGCAGGTTTCCTCTTTGGTGCTAAAGAGGCAAGCGCAGGCGCAGAGTCCCTAGGCATCAACCAAAGGTTTCCATTTCCATGCTACAAGACCAAGACCGCCAGGACGGCAGGACGGAGGTCATCGCCGAGCCCACCACGGCGTCACGACCAGAGGCTTTGCAGGCGAAGACCACCTTTCATCAGGATAAGATGTACTAGTTGTCTCCCTTTGAATTTGGCCATTGTGGGATCCCTTCGCGCCTTCATTTTGGGAAGAGGACCAAGGACACTATAAGTATAGCCTAGCCACTACCATAGGGGACGACGGATCATTCATCCATCCGCACCCTCACTAGCTCACGCAAACACACGAACACACCTCCTAAGGTTGTTCTTCCACTGTAGTAGTTCATCCTCAGCCCGCCTCGAGGCTAATCCACCACAAAGCAGGAGTAGGGTTTTACACCACAAGGTGGCCCGAACCTGGGTAAATTGCCTTGTTCCATTTCCTTCCAGTTCATCGAGCTAGGCCGTGAGATCGACGAGTTGGCAGACTGGGAGTTTGAGTTCTTCGCACACACCCCAGAGTTCGAATCTAGGTCTGCGGAGCCCCGAATCCGACATTTGGCGCGCTAGGTAGGGGTGCGTCGAAGCCTCTCTTCCGTCGGTTGGCTCACCACCGCTCCGCCGTTCTTATGGCTGACGTTCCTTGAGCTCACACTGAGCACTGGGCTGCTCGGCCTGCCCGAGCAGCGCCTTTCGCCCAAGAAGATCTCCACTCCGCACTCCTCGTAGCCCACACGCCGCCCAGCATCGTCACCCGTGGGCGGCAAGGACCGCCACCGCCCGCTCCCGCGCTATGCCACAACCGCGCCACCACGCGATCTTCGAGCTATGCTGCGGCGACAATGCTACACACCCGCCGGGAGCAGGTGAACACGTGAGTTGCGCTCATCGTGGCACGGGAGCTGCTGCGATGCAGACTGGTGGAAGGCGGCCATGACGCCCTACTGGAGCGGGTCGCTGAGCTGCTCGATGACGCCTGCAAGGGCGCAACACCTTTCTACACCTTGCCTACGTCGCAAGCGTTGCCAGGGGCACGCGCCGGCCCCCGCTACACCCGCAGGCCCCTCCTCGGGCGACCTAGAGGACCTCACGACACCAACCTGACCCGTGACGCCGTTTATCCTACCCAGGATACACTACCTCCGGGCGTGGCGAGGTCGGGCGGCCCCTCCTGGGGCCGCGCCGAGACGCCACCCTATGGTCGTCGTGACTTGGCGCCAAGCCTGGCAAGCAACGACGCGGGATGGCTAGGCGACGACTCGAGGATGGCGGCTTCAGGCACCCCTGTTCCCCCCCTGACGGACTTGCTATACGCGCCAAGAAGAAGCCCCTACCCATTTCCCTCGCCAGCCTGGGCATCGAGGCCACGCGAGGTCGAGGCTCTTTGCGAGCCACCCCGGAACTTCACCGACGTCTTCAATGACAATAGTCACCGGGTACAGCCAATATCTCAGGGGCACGATTACGCTAACCATGGACCGCAGGTGAACCAAGCCACGACAGTAGGCATGGACCTTAGGATGATGGCCCCACTACAGGCAAACGTGATGCACTAGGAGTTGCGCGGGGGGAGCCCGGCGCCAGGGCCTCCCCCGCTCCGCATGGAGCAAGGCGCCGCCACGACGGCGGTGCACGCCGCATGAAGGTAGACCCCCCTTGCCGGGGAAGGCGCCGACAAGCCCTCCCCCCGGTAGTTGGGGCCTGCGATCGCCGAGGCACCGCTAGTGTCCGCCTTGCCCCTTGGTCTCGTCCTGGTTTCCGGACGCCCCAACGGTGATCGGGGGAGGTGCAGGCGGGGCCCTCGGCAGGCGTCGGGGAAGCCCGTGAAGATCTCGGCTCGTGACACTCTCACGTAATAATGAGTTGGGGCTGTACACGCCACGGAGTCTCCTGTGTGCCGCCCTCAGGCCTCACGGGGGCTCCCACCCAAGTTCGAGTGGAAGCACCATGCTCCGTGCTGGCCGTCGACACTGTCCCCCAATGACTATGCTCACGCCCAGTGGAAGTACTTAGCTCCGCGCTGGTGAGAAGACTAGCTAGGTGCGGGACGTGGTTGTTTGCTTTCGCCCTCTTTCTGTAACCCAATTTGCCATCTTTTGGAATGAGATTTGGAGTTTCGTGTGCTTATCAAAGGAAAAACGGGGGGAATTTTTCTTGGCTCGTGGCGATTTCTTGCCTTTTGGTTTGTGTTTAAGAGTAAGGCTCACACCTGCTACCCCCCTGTGAGCGCCCCGCCGGCGGGGTCTTTGCATGGTATGCGCGCGTGAAGCACACTCGGGCTAGCCCAGGCGGCGCCGAGGCCTCCTCGGGGTCAGGAATGCAACCGCCTCAGGATCACCATGCGCACACCTTGCCCTAATCCGGCAATCGGCTCCTTGCAAGGCCCTCTTGGGCGGGCCAGCAGGCTCCTCTAGAGGCTTAAACCCTCGCGAGCTCCCGGAGGGCCCGCCTCGGGAGAGGGGTGCCTATGTGACACCAGGACCCGCTCAAGACCTACGGAACCAAAGATAAGTCGCAACAGTTACTTTGCTCGGGAGCCTCCAGGGACATGACGGCACGTTCCAAATTCTATCTCAAAAGCAATCATCATTTCATATGTTATGAGCCCCCCCCATCCAAAAATGCTTTCACGTTCGCAGGGCCGTATCCGAAAATTTTGGCATACAGGTCAGGACAGGAAGGGAAATGCAGGACTAGCTAGATGCGCTGCCGTCGGTGTCGTCGCCTCCATCATCACCATCTGCACCATCTTCTTCAGCTGCGGGCACGACCATGTCGTCCTCGGGAGCGAACTTCGCCACCAGGTCGTCCAAATGGTCATTCACCCAGTCCGCCAGATTGCCCTGGATGACCGTGGGCACGGGGGTTATCGTAGCGTTGAAGTCAAAGTCGGGGTCAGTGATAAGGAGGTGGCTAAATACGCGCGAGAATGTGTGCCCAAGAAGCCCCCGGCTTCTCTCCTCGACAAGCTGGCGAGCCCTCGTGGCCCGATCTTCCAGGCGCGTCACGACTTGAGTGAGGAAGTGGAGGTGGCCGGCGTCATCGTCTTCGTGCGGGTGAGAGATGCTCTCTTCGCAAATGGTACCTAAGGCCCGGTTGGCCCTGGTCCTGAGGTCCTGAAGCATCGAGGAACGCTCGCGCTGCATCGTCCAACGGATGCTGATACGTCTCCAACGTATCTATAATTTTTGATTGTTCCATGCTATTATATTATCAATCTTGGATGTTTTATAATCATTTTATAGTCATTTTATATCATTTTTTGGTACTAACCTATTGACATAGTGCCAAGTGCCAGTTGCTGTTTTCTGCATGTTTTTTACATCACAGGAAATCAATATCAGACGGAGTCCAAATGCAACGAAACATTATGGAGATTTCTTTGGACCAGAAGACACATAATGGGCCCTGGCTACGCCTGGGGGGTGCTCCGAGGAGAGCACAACCCACCAGGGCGCGCCAGGAGGCCCAGGTACGCCCTAGTGGGTTATGCCCACCTCGGGTGCCCCCCAGACCGCCTCTTTGCTCTAAATACCCCAATATTCCCAAAACCCTAGGGGAGTCGACGAAATATTGATCCAGCCGCCGCAGAGTCTAGAACCACCAGATCCAATCTAGACACCATCTCAGATGGGGTTCACCACCTCCATTGGTGCCTCTCCGATGATGCGTGAGTAGTTCTTTGTAGACCTTCGGGTCCGTAGTTAGTAACTAGATGGCTTCCCCTCTCTCGCTGAATTCTCAATACAATGGTCTCTTGGAGATCCATATGATGTAACTCTTTTTGCGGTGTGTTTGTTGGGATCTGATGAACTTTGAGTTTAAGATCAGTTATATCTTTTTATATCCATGAAAGTATTTGAGTTTCTTTGATCTCTTTTATGCGTGATCTCTTATAGCCTCGTATTTCTTCTCCGATATTTGGTTTTTTTGGCCAACTTGATCTATTTATCTTGCAATGGGAAGAGGTGCTTTGTAGTGGGTTCGATCTTACGGTGTTTGATCCTAGTGACAGAAGGGGAGCCGGCACGTATGTATCGTTGCTACTAAGGATAAAATGACGGGGTCTATCTCTACATAGATAGATCTTGTCTACATCATGGCATTTTTTTTGCATTACTCCGTTTTCCATGAACTTAATACACTAGATGCATCTTGGATAGCGGTCGATGTGTGGAGTAATAGTAGTAGATGCAGGCAGGAGTCTGTCTACTAATCTTGGACGTGATGCCTATATAATGATCATTGCCTGGATATCGTCGTGATTATTTGAAGTTCTATCAATTGCCCAATAGTAATTTGTTTACCCACCGTTTGCTATTTTCTCGAGAGAAGCCACTAGTGAAACCTACGGCCCCCGGGTCTATTTCTCTATTATTTTCCTTCGCAATCTATTTTATTTGCCTTTATTTTCAGATCTATTAAACCAAAATACAAAAATACCTCGCTGCGTTTTATTCTTATTTATTTTATTTGGCATTCGATCTATCAATCTATTACAACTTTCTCCCGTCCATGCACCATTTCTGGCGCCGGTACCCGAAAGGGATTGACAACCCCTTTAACACGTCGGGTTGCGAGTGGTTGTTGTTTGTGTGCAGGGGCTGTTTACGTTGTGTTGCTTGGTTCTCCTACTGGTTCGATAACCTTGGTTTCATTTATGAGGGAAATACCTACCGCCGATGTGCTGCATCATCCCTTCCTCTTTGGGGAAATACCGACGTAGCTTCAAGCGACATCAATGGCACGCTTCGGTTGTGGCCCTCTCCGCGAGAGACGTGACGCCCTCAACCTGTTGTTGGAGTGAGGCCGGGTCGGCTTGGGCGGAGGCCTGAGCCTCCTGGGCGGTCCTCTCGCACTGCTCTGCCGCGGCCAGCAGCTTCGCCTTGAGGGCGGTCGTGCTGCCCTCAAGCTCCACCTGCTGCAGTTCGAAGCGGGTCTCCTGGAGCCCCAACTCCCGGCGGTGCTCGTCAGCACGAGCCGCGTGAATCTTCGCCACCCTTTGGTCAACCTCCTGATGGATCCTGGCTTCCCGAGCGGCCACAACGTCCTCAGCCGCGGCTGCTTGGCGCTCCCTCACCTCGAGCCGCTCGAGCTGCAGGCTGTGCTCCAGGACCTCAAGCGCCAGTGCGTCCTCGTGTGCCTGGACCTCCTTCTCGTCGGAGGGGGCTTCCCTCGGCGGTGCGCCAGGGCGGCCCTGCGGGCCTGGACCTGCCGCTCAAGGGCGATGTATGAAGCTCAAAGCTCCCTCTCCCGCTCCTTGGCTGCCTCACGACGGCAATCGGCGGCCCGGGCTTCTTCCAAAGCGCGGGCGCAAGCCTTGCGAGAATTGGCAAGGGATACCATGGCGTTCGCGCGGGCGCGCTCATGCTGCAGATGCGCGAGGTTGATGGCGACCTTCAGCTGGTGCCACTCGCGTGCCAAGCGGAGGCCCTCCGCCTCAAGGCGGGCGTCGACATCGACAAGCTCTCCTCCAAGCCGACTCAGCGCGCCCACTGCTTCCCGAAAAAGGTCATCGCGGATGGCGCTACGCCCGCGCGCAAGCTCTAGCGTGCCGCCAAGCCCTTCCTCTGTGCCAGGGGTTGCCGGAGAGGCGCGGAGCGGCTCGCCCGTCTCCGACAAGGGGCTGGTGGCCGGCGCTTCCCCAGCCATTTCCTAGGCCTCGGCAAAGGCGTTGGGCGGCGTGGCCTCGCCGCTCGAAGATGAAGCCGATGTTGGGGCCGCCCAGCCACCAGCAAATACGAGTGGAGGAGCCCTCGGCACGCCTCGTGTGCCCCAGGGGTGACCATGAAGGAAGGGTCCCAGGATCACATCCTCACGGCCCTCCAGCGGCACCCCCGCCTCGCGGACCGGTCTCGCGCCTCGCGTGGATGTTTGTCATGAGGGGTCTGGGATCGAGAGCGGACGAAGGGCCTCCGGAGGTCGCTCCCCAGGAGGTTTCACCGCCGCAGCCGAAGGGATCCTGAGGAGCTAGGGTCAGGAAAGGATGCGACACGCGGAGAACCGCAAACATAAGGCACTTACTCGTCTATGGCTATGTACTTTCTCTGTTTCAGGGGCCAGTAGGCGTCACCACTGCTGCTCCAGAGCCCTTTCCTCTTGCGGAGTGCTCCAAGGTTCAGACGAAGCGAGCCGAGGGTCGGAGCATGGCCCTTGGCAGCTGGGCCGCGTACCGCCACCTCAGGAGCGCTTGCCGGAGCTTCGAGGGCAGCCGCCTCAGGAGCACCGGGCCGCACCAGCTCGCCAGCGACCACCTCAGGAGCGCTCGCTGGAACTTCAGGAGCGGCTACCTCGGGGGCGCCTAAAAGCATCCGCTCCCCAGCGGTCGCCCCAGGGGTACCTGGCGACATTCGCCCCCCTGCAACCACATCCATGGTGCACGCCACAGGATCGGCAAAAACAGGGGCCACCAAGATGGGATTCTCGCGAGGCCCCTCGAGGCTCGCTGGGCGCAGCCCCCACATGTCGAAGCAAGGCATCAGCTTTGCGAACGCCTCCCCGTTCGAGCATTGATACAGGAGGCACTTGTCTGCTGGGAGCACGGCAGGCGTCGGGTCACCTGTTAGGAGCTAGAGCACCATTTGCAGCGTCTTGAAGGGAAGCGAGGGCACCTGTAGCCTCATGGGGCCTTTGAAGACGGCAAAGGCCCGCATGGGGCAAGAGTGGCGCTGAAGTGGGGCGATGCGCCGCCGGACAAACTCCCTCACCACAATCGGTGCCGTCACCCCCGCCTTCTTCAGCTCAGCCAACCTGGACCAAACGAGGGTGAGCCGATGGTCGACGAGCTTCGAGTGTCCCCAGCCGGAGCTCAGCTTCGCTGGCGCCTGCGGAAGCTGGAGAAGGGGGTTGTACATGGCGGCGGCCACATACACCCACTGCTCCTGGAATTCCATCGCGTCCGGATGAAGCGTGAAGTCAATGTCGGAGCCAGCCGGAGCCGCCATCGCCCGGAGCGACACGCATCCCGAGAATTGTCTGCTGTCGACCAGATAAAGCGAGAAGAAATGGCGGAGCAAGGCCACAGATGGGGCGACGCCCACAATGGCCTCGCACAGAAAGGCAAAAGCGGCAAGGAGCACAATGGACCCGGGGTCCAGATGCAACGCATGGATCTGGTAATGCGAGAGCACGGCGTTGAAGAAATCAGAGAAAGGGGGGCCAAGCCGGCCTGGAGGGCGTGAAGATGGATGTGGATCTCGGTGGCCGTCATATCGATCTGGGCCCGCGAGGCAGGCTAGACCACCGTCGCCTTCCATTCATTGGAATCGGCGGCGAGGGTCGGCCGGACCTTGTCCAATCCCTCCTGATTGATCACCGACGACCGGCCAAGCGTGAGCTGGAAGCCCAGAGGGGATCCAGCAGTCGCCTGAGTGTTCACCCTCTTCTTCGACCTCGGAGCCATGGCGGCAAAGGTGGATCAGCACCGGCGCAGAATCTGGAAGGGGAGGAGCGAGCTCACAGGAAAAGAAGAAGCGGAGGACCGGCGCAGCGGGCAATGTTGGCTGAACCGCGCTCGCAACAGACAGCCGTCAAGTCGAACGGTTGCCGAGGCTGCGTGGGGAAGTGGAGGCGCCCACGTCCCATCAGGCGCCATGCGTCGATCGAGGCCGCAAGCAGGTGGGGCCCGCGGCGCTCCACCCTTGCCCTTTGGCTTCGCCTAGAAGCCAAGTTCGAGCGCGCCTTGGGCCCCGGGGCTACCGTCACCGTTCTGGGAACCGGGGTACCCAGACTTGATTGCGTGCGGCCCACGGCATGGCTCCATCGACGGCATGGTACGTCCCATCTTTAGAACCAACAACACAAGACCCTCGCGAGGCGAACGCCAAGACCTCTAGAAGGAGCGGCCTCCTTAGGCTGGCTCCTGAGGAGCGGATATTTCTATGCGAGCCCTCACCTCGTGAGGCTTGGATGACGCGAGCCATGACGACCAAGGCCAGGTGGGTGCAAGCGGGAGCAGTACAGTAGGTTTCCTCTTTGGTGCTAAATAGGCAAGCGCAGGCGCTGAGTCCCGAGGCATCAACCAAAGGTTTCCATTTCCATTCTACAAGACCAAGACCGCTAGGACGGCAGGACAAAGGTCATCGCCGAGCCCACCACAGCGTCACGACTAGAGGCTTTGCAGGCGAAGACCACCTGTCGTCAGGATAAGACGTACTAGTTGTCTCCCTTTGAATTTGGCCATTGTGGGATCCCTTCCCGCCTTCATTTTGGGAAGAGGACCAAGGCCACTATAAGTATAGCCTAGCCACCACCATAGGGGATGACGGATCATTCATCCATCCGCACCCTCACCAGCTCACGCAAACACAAGAACACACCTCCTGAGGTTGTTTTTCCACTGTACTAGTTCATCCTCAGCCCGCCTCGAGGCTAATCCACCACAAAGCAGGAGTAGGGTTTTACACCACAAGGTGGCCAGAACCTGGGTAAATTGCCTTGTTCCATTTCCTTCCAGTTCATCGAGCTAGGCTGTGAGATCGACGAGTTGGTAGACTGGGGAGGTTGAGTTCTTTGCACGCACCCCAGAGTTCGAATCTATCTAGGGTCTGCGGAGCCCCGAATCCGACAGTATCAAGCATCCCCAAGCTTAATTCCTGCTCGTCCTCGAGTAGGTAAATGATAAAAACAATTTTTTTGATGTGGAATGCTACCTGACATACTTATCCATGTAATCTTCTTTATTGTGGCATGAATATTCAGATCCATAAGATTCAAAACAAAAGTTTAATATTGACATAAAAACAATAATAATTCAAGCATACTAACCAAGCAATCATGTCTTCTCAAAATAACATGGCCAAAGAAAGTTATCCCTACAAAATCATATAGTCTGGCTATGCTCCATCTTCATCACACAAAGTATTAAATCATGTACAACCCCGATGACAAGCCAAGCAATTGTTTCATACTTTTGATGTTCTCAAACTTTTTCAACTTTCACGCAATACATGAGCATGAGCCATGGATATAGCACTATAGGTGGACTAGAGCATGGTGGAGGTTGTGAGGAGAAGACAAAAAGGAGAAAGTCTCACATCAACTAGGCGTATTAACGGGCTATGGAGATGCCCATCAATAGATATCAATGTGAGTGAGTAGGGATTGCCATGCAATGGATGCACTAGAGATATAAGTGTATGGAAGCTAAAAAAGAAACTAAGTGGGTGTGCATCCAACTCGCTTGCTCACGAAGACCTAGGGAAATTTGAGGAAGCCCATCATTGGAATATACAAGCCAAGTGCTATAATAAAAAATTCCCACTAGTATATGAAAGTGACAACATAGGAGACTCTCTATCATGAAGATCATGGTGCTACTTTGAAGCACAAGTGAGGTAAAAGGATAGTAACATTGTCCCTTCTCTCATTTTCTCTCATTTTTTTGTTTGGGCTCTTTGGCCTCTTTTCTTTATCTTTTTTTATTTCTCTTCTGGAGTCTCACCCCGACTTATGGGGGAATAATAGTCTCCACCATCCTTTTCTCACATGGGACAATGCTCTAATAATGATGACCATCACACTTTTATTTACTTTACAACTCAAGAGTTACAAATCAATACTAGAACAAAATATGACTCTATATGAATGCCTCCAGCGGTGTACTGGGATGTGCAATGATCAAGAGTGACATGTATAAAAAATATGAATGGTGGCTTTGCCATAAATACTATGCCAACTACATGATCATGCAAAGCAATATGACAATGATGGTGCATGTCATAATAAACAGAACGGTGGAAGTTGCATGGCAATATATCTTGGAATGGCTATGGAAGTGCCATAATAGGTAGGTATGGTGGCTGTTTTGAGGAAGGGTAAATGGCGGGTTTAATGCACCGGCGAAAGTTGCGCGGTAAGGCTAGCAATGGTGGAGGCGCGAGAGTGCGTATAATCCATGGACTCAACATTAGTCATAAAGAACTCACATACTTATTGAAAAATTTTATTAGTTATCAAAACGAAGTAATAGACGCATGCTCCTAGGGGGAGAGATTGGTAGGAAAAGACCATCACTCGTCCCCGACCGCCACTCATAAGGAAGACAATCAATAAAAAAATCATGCTCCGACTTCATCACATAATGGTTCACCATACATGCAAGCTACGGGAATCACAAACTTTAACACAAGTATTTATACCAATCCACAATTACTCACTAGCATGACTCTAATATTACCATCTTTATATCTCGGAGAGAGAGAGAGAGAACAAACACATAACTATTGGTACATACTCTCAGCCTCGAGGGTGAACTACTCCCTCCTCGTCATGGAGACCGCCAGGATGATGAAGATGGCCTCGGGTGATGGTTTCCCCCCTCTGGCAGGGTGCCGGAACGGGCTCCCGATTGGTTTTTCATCGCTACAGAGGCTTGCGGCAGCGGAACTCCTGATCTAGGTTTCTTTCTGGGGGTTTCATGATTTATAAGAATTTTTGGCGTCGGTTTCACGTCGGGGGGGGGGGGGGGTTTCCCGAGGGACCCACAAGGCAGGGGAGCGCGCCCTATGGGGGGCGCCCTCCACCCTTGTGGTTGCCTCGGGACTCCTCTGGTCCATCTCCGATGCCCCGTGTGTCTCTTCTGGTGCATAAAAATTCATCGTAAAGTTTTAGCTCGTTTGGACTCCGTTTGATATTCCTTTTTTGTAAAACTCAAAACAAGGAAAAAACAGAAATTGGCACTAGGCTCTAGGTTAATAGGTTAGTCCCAAAAATAATATAAAATAACATATTAATGCATATAAAACATCCAAAACAGATAATATAATAGCATGGAACAATAAAAAATTATAGATACGTTGGAGACGTATCACCCACCACTGATGCCATTTTAGTAGTGGCGGGCACTACTAGGAAAATGCTTATACATAGAAGTTTACCAGTAGCATTTGTTTGGGCCCCCACGCTACTCGTAATTACTAGTAGCGCTGGGTACAAAGAGCGCTACTCGTATCGATTAGCAGCAGCGCTGGTTTCTTTCGGGCACACTACTGGTAAGTGTGCCACACCACACCACCAGATCAATAAATATTAGCAGCGTCGGTCGTCTACCCAACGCTACTATTAAATTAGTATCTATGGCGCCTGTTCTCAGAAACGCCCTACTGTTATTTCTTCTATGTGTATACTTTTACCAGTAGCGTGTTTTTCCTATCGGCGCTATAGCTAGTAGAATTTAGCAGTAGATATTTTGGTTGGCGACCATAGCAGTAGCGCACATTGGTAGCCAGCGCTACTGCTATGGTCGCAAGCCAAAATACCTACCACCTTCCCCCCTCTTCTCCCTCCCCCTTCCTCCCCCCTCCTCTTGCACTTGCTTGTTACTTTCAATGCTCCCCCTCCTCCCCCTCTTCTTTGCCCCTCCACCTGTTGGGGAACGTAGCAGAAATTCAAAATTTTCCTATGTGTCACCAAGATCAATCTAGGAGATGCTAGCAACGACAGGGGAGGAGTGCATCTACATACCCTTGTAGATCGCGAGCGGAAGCGTTCAAGAGAACGGGGTTGATGGAGTCGTACTCGTCGTGATCCAAATCACCGATGATCCTAGCGCCGAACGGACGGCACCTCCGCGTTCAACACACGTACGGAGCGGGGACGTATCCTCCTTCTTGATCCAGCAAGGGGGGAGGAGAAGTTGATGGAGATCCAGCAGCACGACGGCGTGGTGGTGGAAGTAGTGGGATCCCGGCAGGGCTTCGCCAAGCGCAAGTGGGGAGGAAGAGGTGTCACGGGAGGGAGGGAGGCGCCAGGGCTTGGGCGCTGCTCCCATGCGCCTCCCCACTATATATAGGGGTGGAGGGGGCTGGTTTCTTGCCCTCCAAGTCCATTGGGGCGTTGGCAAAGGTGGGGGAAAGAAATCCCATCATTTCCCTTCCCCACCGATTGTTATCCCCTTTTTTAGGGATCTTGATCTTATCCCTTCGGGATATGATCTTATTCCTTCTAAGGTGGGATCTTGGTGCGCCTTGACCAGGGGTGTGGGGCCTTGCCCCCACTACCCACGTTCATGTGGGTCCCCCCATGCAGGTGGGCCCCACTTCGGAACCTTCTAGAACCTTCCCGGTACAATACCGAAAAATCCCGAACATTTTCCGGTGGCCAAAATAGGACTTCCCATATATAAATCTTTACCTCCGGACCATTCCGGAACTCCTCGTGACGTCCGGGATCTCATCCGGGACTCCGAACGACTTTCGAATTTCCGCATACTAATATCTCTACAACCCTAGCGTCACCGAACCTTAAGTGTGTAGACCCTACCGGTTCGGGAGACATGCAGACATGACCGAGTCGACTCTCCGGTCAATAACCAACAGCGGGATCTGGATACCCATGTTGGCTCCCACATGTTCCACGATGATCTCATCGGATGAACCACGATGTCAAGGATTCAATCAATCCGGTATACAATTCCCTTTGTCAATCGGTACGTTACTTGCCCGAGATTCGATCGTCGGTATCCCAATACCTTGTTCAATCTCGTTACCGGCAAGTCACTTTACTCGTACCGTAATGCATGATCCCGTGACCAAACACTTGGTCACATTGAGCTCATTATGATGATGCATTACCGAGTGGGCCCAGAGATACCTATCCGTCATACGGAGTGACAAATCCCAGTCTCGATTCGTGCCAACCCAACAGACACTTTCGGAGATACCTGTAGTGCACCTTTATAGCCACCCAGTTACGTTGTGACGTTTGGTACACCCAAAGCATTCCTATGGTATCCGGGAGTTGCACAATCTCATGGTCTAAGGAAATGATACTTGACATTAGAAAAGCTCTAGCAAACGAACTACACGATCTTGTGCTATGCTTAGGATCGGGTCTTGTCCATCACATCATTCTCCTAATGATGTGATCCCGTTATCAATGACATCCAATGCCCATGGTCAGGAAACCATAACCATCTATTGATCAACGAGCTAGTCAACTAGAGGCTTACTAGGGACATGTTGTGGTCTATGTATTCACACATGTATTATGGTTTCCAGTTAATACAATTATAGCATGAACAACAGACAATTATCATGAACAAGGAAATACAATAATAACCATTTTATTATTGCCTCTAGGGCATATTTCCAACACCCCCTCATTAATGCACGCCCTCCTCCCTCTTTCTTTCTTTGCCCCTCCACCCCTCTTCTTTGCCCCTCCTCCCCCTCTTCTTTGCCCCTCCACCACCCCCTCCATTAATGCCCTCCCTCCTCCCTCTCTCTCCCTAGCTCTCTCTCTCTAGCTCTCTCTCTCTCCCTAGCTAGTTAGAGCTATATATATGTAGGTACCTCACTATCTAGAGCTAATAGCTAATTAAGAAGGTGCTCGATATCCTTCTCGACACATAGGTGAGCAAAAAAAGTGTGTGTGCGATAGGACCAAAACTATATATGCGCGATATGAGAATATACCGAATTATGTGTGGCATGTGAGTTGCCTATATTGTGTATTTGTTGAAATGTGGGTGACATGAGTTGCCTATGTTTTGCCAAAATGTCGATTCAATTCCATTTCAGCGAATTTCGGGAAAACTCAATATGTCCTATGTTTAGGGAAGGCCATGCCGAATTTTTGTATGAATTTGATCCATGCATGCAAATGGGTTATAATATTTTGCTCTGCGTGGTGATCATGAAGGTCAATGGAAGGATGGTGGAAAGATACTGGCAATCCGCGGTGGACGACATGTATGAAAAAAGATTGAAGGATGTTGTATGTACGTGTCGAAAATGCAAAGGAGGAGTCAGGCTCGACCCCTTTAAGGGTGGTAAATTCAAGGCGCACCTACTCATGCATGGTTTCATGGATGGCCATACTCGGTGGATATGTGAAGTTGATGATGATGATGAGGAGGAGGACGTCGACGGGGCAGGAAATAACGACATGGGGCCAGATGAAGAGATGACCGATTATGGGCCCGAAGAAGAAGATGACCTCGAAAATGGCGATGGTGAAGAGGCAGTACAAGGCGGAGAAGACGCGGACACGCCGCCGTCTTCATCACTACTAAGTTCAGCCATGCGGGACCCGCATGTTCGAGACCTGCTTCGCAAAAAGACGACTAGCGACAGAGTTGGTTCTAGAGAGGATGCCAAACTGGCGCAACTGGAGGTAGACTCGATGACTCCTTTGTATGATGATTGCGACCCCGAGGTGACCCGCTTGAGTTTCACGCTAGAACTTCTAAAGACGAAGGCAAAAAAACAAATGGACGGATGCAAGCCTGGATGAGCTTCTGAAGTATCTAAAGAAGGTTCTTCTCGCGGGAAGCCTGTGTCCTACTAGTGTTGAGGAGGCAAAGAAAATCGTGTGCCCTCTTGATCTGCCACACATTAGATATCACACATGCATCAACGATTGCATCATATATCGGAACGAGCACACGGAAAAAACCATCTGTCCAAAGTGCAATGCTTCACGATATAAGAAGGCCGGAAAGAAAGCTCCACAGAAAGTTGTATGGTACTTTCCGATCACTCCGGGTCTGCAGCGATATTTCGTAGATCCTAAGGAAGCAAAGCTTATGCGCTGGCATGCGGAGAGGGTGAAGCCAGATGACGGAGATGACACGAAGCTGAGACACCTCACAGATGCTAGCCGGTGGAGAGCATTAAACGCTGAATTTGATTTTTTCGCAAATGATGCAAGGAACATCATGCTTGGCGCTAGTAGTGATGGCATGAATCCGTTTGGCAACCAGAACACCAATCATAGTGTTGGGTAACGTAGTAATTTCAAAAAATACCTACGCACACGCAAGATCATGGTGATGCATAGCAACGAGAGGGGAGAGTGTTGTCCACGTACCCTCGTAGACCGAAAGCGGAAGCGTTAGCACAACGCGGTTGATGTAGTCGTACGTCTTCACGATCCGACCGATCAAGTACCGAACGCACGGCACCTCCGAGTTCAGCACACGTTCAGCCCAATGACGTCCCTCGAACTCCGATCCAGCCGAGTGTTGAGGGAGAGTTTCATCAGCACGACGGCGTGGTGATGATGTTGATGTTCTACCGACGCAGGGCTTCGCCTCAGCACCGCTACAATATTATCGAGGTGGACTATGGTGGAGGGGGCACCGCACACGGCTAAAAGATCAAACCGATCAATTGTTGTGTCTATGGGGTGCCCCCTGCCCCCGTATATAAAGGAGCAAGGGAGAGGCCGGCCCTAGAGCGGGCGCGCCAAGTGTGGGGAGTCCTACTAGGACTCCCAAGTCCTAGTAGGATTCCCCTTTCCTTTCCGGAGTAGGAGAGAAGGAAAGAGGGGGAGAGGTAGAAGGAAAAGGGGGCTGCACCCCTTGTCCAATTCAGACCAGAGGGGGGGCGCGCGCCTCCTTCCTTTTGGCCTCTCTCCTCTATTCCCATATGGCCCAATAAGGCCCAATACTTCTCCCGATGAATTCCCGTAACTCCCCGGTACTCCGAAAATACCCGAATCACTCGGAACCTTTCCGATGTCCGAATATAGTCGTCCAATATATCGATCTTTACGTCTCGACCATTTCGAGACTCCTCGTCATGTCCCCGATCTCATCCGGGACTCCGAACTACCTTCGGTACATCAAAACACATAAATTCATAATATAAGCGTCATCGAACTTTAAGCGTGCGGACCCTACGGGTTCGAGAACTATGTAGACATCACCGAGACACGTCTCCGGTCAATAAACAATAGCGGAACCTGGATGCTCATATTGGCTCCCACATATTCTACGAAGATCTTTATCGGTCAGACCGCATAACAACATACATTGC
The DNA here is from genome assembly GCF_018294505.1 of Triticum aestivum. Classification (NCBI taxonomy): domain Eukaryota; kingdom Viridiplantae; phylum Streptophyta; class Magnoliopsida; order Poales; family Poaceae; genus Triticum; species Triticum aestivum. The sequence goes on from NC_057805.1 coordinate 86,090,898, forward strand.
TCCCTTTTTCATCGGTATGTTACTTGCCCGAGATTCGATCGTCGGTATCTCAATACCTAGTTCAATCTCGTTACCGGCAAGTCTCTTTACTCGTTCCGTAATACATCATCCCGCAACTAACTCATTAGTTGCAATGCTTGCAAGGCTTAAGTGATGTACATTACCGAGAGGGCCCAGAGATACCTCTCCGACAGTCGGAGTGACAAATCCTAATCTCAAAATACGCCAACCCAACAAGTACCTTTGGAGACACCTGTAGAGCACCTTTATAATCACCCAGTTATGTTGTGACGTTTGGTAGCACACAAAGTGTTCCTCCGGTAAACGGGAGTTGCATAATCTCATAGTCATAGGATCATGTATAAGTCATGAAGAAAGCAATAGCAACATACTAAACGATCGAGTGCTAAGCTAACGGAATGGGTCAAGTCAATCACATCATTCTCCTAATGATGTGATCCCGTTAATCAAATGACAACTCATGTCTATGGCTAGGAAACTCAACCATCTTTGATCAACGAGCTAGTCAAGTAGAGGCATACTAGTGATACTATGTTTGTCTATGTATTCACACATGTATTATGTTTCCGGTTAATACAATTCTAGCATGAATAATAAACATTTATCATGATATAAGGAAATAAATAATAACTTTATTATTGCCTCTAGGGCATATTTCCTTCAGTCTCCCACTTGCACTAGAGTCAATAATCTAGTTCACATCACCATGTGATTTACACCCATAGTTCACATCGTCATGTGACCAACACCCAAAGGGTTTACTAGAGTCAATAATCTAGTTCACATCGCTATGTGATTAACACCCAAAGAGTACTAAGGTGTGATCATGTTTTGCTTGTGAGAGAAGTTTAGTCAACGGGTCTGCCACATTCAGATCCGTATGTATTTTGCAAATTTCTATGTCAACAATGCTCTGCACGGAGCTACTCTAGCTAATTGCTCCCACTTTCAATATGTATCCAGATTGAGACTTAGAGTCATCTGGATCAGTGTCAAAATTTGCATCGACGTAACCCTTTACGACGAACCTTTTTGTCACCTCCATAATCAAGAAACATATCCTTATTCCACTAAGGATAATTTTGACCGCTGTCCAGTGATCTACTCCTAGATCACTATTGTACTCCCTCGCCAAAATCAGTGTAGGGTATACAATAGATCTGGTACACAGCATGGCATACTTTATAGAACCTATGGCCAAGGCATAGGGAATGACTTTCATTCTCTTTCTATCTTCTGCCGTGGTCGGGCTTTGAGTCTTACTCAATTTCACACCTTGTAACACAGGCAAGAACTCTTTCTTTGACTGTTCCATTTTGAACTACTTCAAAATCTTGTCAAGGTATGTACTCATTGAAAAAACATATCAAGCGTCTTGATCTATATCTATAGATCTTGATGCTCAATATGTAAGCAGCTTCACCGAGGTCTTTCTTTGAAAAACTCCTTTCAAACACTCCTTTATGCTTTTCAGAATAATTCTACATTATTTCCGATCAACAATATGTCATTCACATATACTTATCAGAAATGATGTAGTGCTCCCACTCACTTTCTTGTAAATACAGGCTTCACCGCAAGTCTGTATAAAACTATATGCTTTGATCAACTTATCAAAGCGTATATTCCAACTCTGAGATGCTTGCACCAGTCCATAGATGGATTGCTGGAGCTTGCACATTTTGTTAACACCTTTAGGATCGACAAAACCTTCTGGTTGCATCATATACAACTCTTCTTTAATAAATCCATTAAGGAATGCAGTTTTGTTTTTCCATTTGCCAGATTTCATAAAATGCGGCAATTGCTAACATGATTCGGATAGACTTAAGCATAGATACGAGTGAGAAACTCTCATCGTAGTCAACACCTTGAACTTGTCGAAAACCTTTTGCGACAATTATAGCTTTGTAGATAGTAACACTACTATCAGCGTCCGTCTTCCTCTTGAAGATCCATTTATTTTCTATGGCTTGCCGATCATTGGGCAAGTCAATCAAAGTCCACACTTTGTTCTCATACATGGATCCCATCTCAGATTTCATGGCCTCAAGCCATTTTGCGGAATCTGGGCTTATCATCGCTTCCTCATAGTTCGTAGGTTCGTCATGGTCAAGTAACATGACCTCCATAATAGGATTACGGTACCACTCTGGTGCGGATTTTATTCTGGTTTACCTACGAGGTTCGGTAGTAACTTGATCTGAAGTTACATGATCATCGTCATTAGCTTCCTCACTAATTGGTGTAGGAGTCACAGGAACAGTTTTCTGTGATAAACTACTTTCCAATAAGGGAGCAGGTATAGTTACCTCATCAAGTTCTACTTTCCTCCCACTCACTTCTTTCGAGAGAAACTCCTTCTCTAGAAAGGATCCATTCTTAGCAACGAATGTCTTGCCTTTGGATCTGTGATAGAAGGTGTACCCAACTGTCTTCTTTGGGCATCCTATGAAGACACATTTCTCCGATTTTGGTTTGAGCTTATCAGGATGAAACTTTTTCACATAAGCATCGCAACCCCAAACTTTAAGAAACGACAACATTGGTTTCTTGCCAAACCACAGTTCATATGGTGTCATCTCAACGGATTTAGATGGTGCCCTTTTAACGTGAATGCAGCTGTCTCTAATGCATAACCCCAAAATGATAGTGGTAAATCGGTAAGAGACATCATAGATCGCACTATATCCAATAAAGTGCGGTTACGACGTTCAGACACACCATTATGCTGTGGTGTTCCAGGTGGCATGAGTTTGTGAAACTATTCCACATTGTTTTAATTGAAGGCCAAACTCGTAACTCAAATATTTTCCTCTACGATCAGATCGTAGAAACTTTATTTTCTTGTTATGATAATTTTCTACTTCACTCTGAAATGATATGAACTTTTCAAATGTTTCAGACTTATGTTTCATCAAGTAGATATACCCATATCTGCTCAAATTATCTGTGAAGTTCAGAAAATAACGATACTCGCCGTGAGCCTCAACACTCATCGGATCACATACATCAATATGTATTATTTCCAATAAGTCAGTTGCTCGCTCCATTGTTCTGGAGAATGGAGTCTTTAGTCATCTTGCCCATAAGGCATGGTTCACAAGCATCAAGTGATTCATAATCAAGTGATTCCGAAATCCCATCAGCATGGAGTTTCTTCATGTGCTTTACACCAATATGATCTAAACGGCGGTGCCACAAATGAGTTGCACTATCATTATTAACTTTGTATCTTTTGGCTTCAATATTATGAATATGTGTATCACTACGATCGAGATCCAACAAACCATTTTCATTGGGTGTATGACCATAGAAGGTTTTATTCATGTAAACATAACAATAATTATTCTCTAACTTAAATGAATAACCGTATTGCAATAAACATGATCAAATCATATTCATGCTCAACGCAAACACCAAATAACACTTATTTAGGTTCAACACTAATCCCGAAAGTATAGGGAGTGTGCGATGATGATCATATTAATCTTGGAACCACTTTCAACACACATCGTCACTTCACCCTTAACTAGTCTCTGTTTATTTTGCAACTCCCGTTTTGAGTTACTACTCTTAGCAACTGAACTAGTATCAAATACCGCGGGGTTGCTATATACACTAGTAAAGTACACATCAATAACATGTATATCAAATATACCTTTGTTCACTTTGCCATCCTTCTTATCCGCCAAATACTTGGGGCAGTTCCCCTTCTAGTGACCAGTCCCTTTGCAGTAGAAGCACTTAGTCTCAGGCTTAGGTCCAGACTTGGGATTCTTCACTTGAGCAGCAACTTGCTTGTCGTTCTTCTTGAAGTTCCCCTTCTTCCCTTTGCCCTTTTCTTGAAACTACTGGTCTTGTCAACCATCAACACTTGATATTTTTCTTGATTTCTACCTTCGTCGATTTTAGCATCACGAAGAGCTTGGGAATTGTTTCCGTTATCCCTTGCATATTATAGTTCATCACAAAGTTCTACTAACTTGGTGATGGTGACTAGAGAATTCTATCAATCACTATCTTATCTGGAAGATTAACTCCCACTTGATTCAAGCGATTGTAGTACTCAGACAATCTGAGCACATGCTCACTAGCTGAGCAATTCTCCTCCATCTTGTAGCTATAGAACTTGTTGGAGACTTCATATCTCTCAACTCGGGTATTTGCTTGAAATATTAACTTCAACTCCTGGAACATCTCATATGGTCCATGACGTTCAAAACGTCTTTGAAGTCCCGATTCTAAGCCGTTAAGCATGGTGCACTAAACTATCAAGTAGTCATCATATTGAACTAGCCAAACGTTCATAACGTCTGCATCTGCTCCTGCAATAGGTCTGTCACCTAGCGGTGCATCAAGGACATAATTCTTCTGTGTAGCAATGAGGATAAACCTCAGATCACAGATCCAATCCGCATCATTGCTACTAACATCTTTCAACTTAGTTTTCTCTAGGAACATATCAAAAAATAAAACAGGGGAGCTAAACACGAGCTATTGATCTACAACATAGATATGCTAATACTACCAGGACTAAGTTCATGATAAATTAAAGTTCAATTAATCATATTACTTAAGAACTCCCACTTAGAAAGACATCCCTCTAATCTTCTAAGTGATCACGTGATCCAAATCAACTAAACCATAACCGATCATCACGTGAAATGGAGTAGTTTTCAATGGTGAACATCACTATGTTGATCATATCTACTATATGATTCACGCTCGACCTTTCGGTCTCAGTGTTCCGAGGCCTTATCTGCATATGCGAGGCTCGTCAAGTTTAACCCGAGTATTCTGCGTGTGCAAAACTGGCTTGCACCCGTTGTAGATGGACGTAGAGCTTATCACACCCGATCATCACGTGGTGTCTGGGCACGACGAACTTTAGCAACGGTGCATACTCAGGGAGAACACTTTTATCTTGAAATTTAGTGAGAGATCATCTTATAATGCTACCGTCAATCAAAGCAAGATAAGATGCATAAAAGATAAACATCACATGCAATCAATATAAGTGGTATGATATGGCCATCATCATATTGTGCTTGTGATCTCCATCTCCGAAGCACCTTCATGATCACCATCGTCACCGGCGCGACACCTTGATCTCCATCGTAGCATCGTTGTCGTCTCGCCAATCTTATGCTTCTACGACTATCGCTACCGCTTAGTGATAAAGTAAAGCATTATAGGGCGATTGCATTGCATACAATAAAGCGACAACCATATGGCTCCTGCCAGTTGCCGATAACTCGGTTACAAAACATGATCATCTCATACAATAAAATTTAGCATCATGTCTTGACCATATCACATCACAACATGCCCTGCAAAAAACAGTTAGACATCCTCTACTTTGTTGTTGCAAGTTTTACGTGGCTGCTACGGGCTTAGCAAGAACCGTTCTTACCTACGCATCAAAACCACAACGATAGTTTGTCAAGTTGGTGCTGTTTTAACCTTCGCAAGGACCGGGCGTAGCCACACTCGGTTCAACTAAAGTTGGAGAAACTGACACCCGCCAGCCACCTGTGTGCAAAGCACGTCGGTAGAACCAGTCTCGCGTAAGCGTACGCATAATGTCGGTCTGGGCCACTTCATCCAACAATACCGCCGAACCAAAGTATGACATGCTGGTAAGCAATATGAATTATATCGCCCACAACTCACTTGTGTTCTACTCGTGCATATGACATCTACGCATAAAACCTGGCTCGGATGCCACGGTTGGGTAACGTAGTAATTTCAAAAAAATCCGACGCACACGCAAGATCATGGTGATGCATAGCAACGAGAGGGGAGAGTGTTGTCCACGTACCCTCGTAGACCGGAAGCGGAAGCGTTAGCACAACGCGGTTGATGTAGTCGTACGTCTTCACGATCCGACCGATCAAGTACCGAACGCACGGCACCTCCGAGTTCAGCACACGTTCAGCCCGATGACGTCCCTCGAACTCCGATCCAGCCGAGTGTTGAGGGAGAGTTTCGTCAGCATGACGGGGTGGTGACGATGTTGATGTTCCACCGACGCAGGGCTTCGCCTAAGCACCGCTACAGTATTATCGAGGTGGACTATGGTGGAGGGGGGCACCGCACACGGCTAAAAGATCATATATAAAGGAGCAAGGGAGAGGCCGGCCCTAGAGGGGGCGTGCCAAGTGTGGGGAGTCCTACTAGGACTCCCAAGTCCTAGTAGGATTCCCCTTTCCTTTCCGGAGTAGGAGAGAAGGAAAGAGGGGGAGAGGGAGAAGGAAAAGGGGGCTGCACCCCTTGTCCAATTCGGACCGGAGGGGGGGCGCGCGCCTCCTTCCTTTTGGCCTCTCTCCTCTATTCCCGTATGGCCCAATAAGGCCCAATACTTCTCCCGGTGAATTCCCGTAACTCCCCGGTACTCCGAAAATACCCGAATCACTCGGAACCTTTCCGATGTACGAATATAGTTGTCCAATATATCGATCTTTACATCTCAACCATTTCGAGACTCCTCGTCATGTCCCCGATCTCATCCGGGACTCCGAACTACCTTCGGTACATCAAAACACATAAACTCATAATATAACCGTCATCGAACTTTAAGCGTGCGGACCCTACGGGTTCGAGAACTATGTAGACATCACCGAGATATGTCTCCGGTAAATAACCAATAGCGGAACCTGGATGCTCATATTGGCTCCCACATATTCTACGAAGATCTTTATCGGTCAGACCGCATAACAACATACATTGCTCCCTTTGTCATTGGTATGTTACTTGCCCGAGATTCGATCGTCGGTATCTCAATACCTAGTTCAATCTCGTTACCGGCAATTCTCTTTACTCGTTCCGTAATACATCATCCCGCAACTAACTCATTAGTTGCAATGCTTGCAAGGCTTAAGTGATGTGCATTACCGAGAGGTCCCAGAGATACCTCTCCGACAGTCGGAGTGACAAATCCTAATCTCGAAATACGCCAACCCAACAAGTACCTTCAGAGACACCTGTAGAGCACCTTTATAATCACCCAGTTACGTTGTGACGTTTGGTAGCACACAAAGTGTTCCTCCGCTAAACGGGAGTTGCATAATTTCATAGTCATAGGAACATGTATAAGTCATGAAGAAAGCAATAGCAACATACTAAACGATTGAGTGCTAAGCTAACGGAATGGGTCAAGTCAATCACATCATTCTCCTAATGATGTGATCCCGTTAATCAAATGACAACTCATGTCTATGGCTAGGAAACTCAACCATCTTTGATCAACGAGCTAGTCAAGTAGAGGCATACTAGTGATACTATGTTTGTCTATGTATTCACACATGTATTATGTTTCCGGTTAATACAATTCTAGCATGAATAATAAACATTTATCATGATATAAGGAAATAAATAATAACTTTATTATTGCCTCTAGGGCATATTTCCTTCACATAGCACATGGCCCGTGTTTGTATGGATGTACAACCTCCCCCTGGAAGTGCATGAAGGAAAAATACATACACATGGCTATGCTTATTCAAGGGCCGAGACAACCAGGAAATGATATAAATCTGTATCTCGGGTTACTGAAAGAGGATCTACAAACCTTATGGACAATGCCGGTAAAGACATGGGATGCAAGAAAAGGAGAGTATTTCTACATGAGAGCTACGCTGATCATGACGGTGCAAGACTATCTCGGTTACGGCTATCTCTCCGGCCAGGTGTGCCACGGATATTGCGGATGCACCAGGTGCATGGATGATACAACTTCTCTGCAGCTATCAAAATATGGTGGGTCTTCGAAAATCGTGTACATGGGGCATCGAAGATGGCTCGAGAAGGATGACCATGGAGAAAGCATGGATATCTATTCAATGGTAAGGCTGAGCATCGGGGTCCTCCACGTAAGCGTAGCGGTGCAGAAATATATGAGTTATTGAGGAACTGGGAAGAGTGCCCCTCGCCGGGAAAGACGAAGAAAAAGGCGCCAGAGCCACTACTGAAGGTATGTAAGATCAGATCTATTTTCTGGGACTTGGAGTACTGGCCCAAACTCGACACGCCTCACAGCCTTGATCAAATGCGTATCACAAAAAATATCCTCAAGAGTTTGCTTGGAACATTGATGAACATGCCAGAGAAGACCAAGGATGGGCCGAAGGCAAGAAAAGACTTGGAATTTTTGAAAATCAGGAAAGATCTCCAAATGCCCGGTAAAAAGTCGTTAGAGGTGACGGAGACGGAAGATAGGGACAAAAAAGTAAACAAGAAGGAAGAACAATATTCCCCCCTCTTGCTTCACCTTAGATCCGTCGGAGGTCGATCAATTGTTCAAGTGCCTTGACGGAATCAAAGTTAGTTCCGGATACTGTGGGAAGATAAGCAGATATCTGAACACTAAGAAAAAAGGTTCGGTGGAATGAAGTCTCACGACTGTCATGTGATTATGACGCATTTACTCCCGGTTGCACTTAGAGGGATTATGGACACACACGTCCGTGAGAGCTTACTGACCTATGCCACTTTTTTGATGCTATGTCTCGAAAGTCGATCAGTGTGAAGCAACTCCATAGGCTACAGGAAGAGATCGGTGTCATACTAAATGAGCTAGAGATGTACTTCCCGTCCGCGTTCATTGATGTCATGGTGCATCTATGTGTCCACATCGTGGACGATATCATTGACCTAGGGCCAAAATTCCTGCACAACATGATGCCATTTGAGAGGATGAATGGGGTCATCAAAGGATTCGTTTGTAACATGTCCCATCTGGATGGAAGCATAGCCCAGGGATATATGACCAGAGGGTGCATCTCTTTCTGTGAGAGTTATCTAGGCACCGGAGACCCTGTTGTTGGTTTGCCCGTCAACAAGCACTATCGAAGGCGAAGGTCACACCAACGGTCAGAGGGATGTGAATGTGGTCCGCTCGGGCCAACAAAACAACTTTGACAGGGCGAACTTAGTAGTGCTACAACACCTAGATGTGCTAGAAGATTTCGTGACACTGCACAAAGATACCATCGCAAAAAACTACCATGACTGTGTGGTGCACAGGTCGGACGCTGAAGTTATTAGAGAGCACAACTCCACTTTCTTGCGTTGGTTCAAAGAGTGAGTTCTGGCCAACGGTAGAGGGCTGTCCGGATGGAACGCTCATATACGCCTTAGCACATGGCCCGTCGACCAATCCCGCGACTTATCAAGCATACGATATCAATGGATACACGTCCTACATGGAGGACAAAGATATAAACAGTGATAACCAAAACTCAGGGGTGACGATGGAAGCCATGACCGGGAACATAATTGAAAGATATTACGGAAGGGTCGAAGAGATCTGGGAGCTTAACTACTCTGGATTGCATAGTGCAATGATGTTCCGTGTCAGATGGGCTAAGAACGTACAAAGAGAAAACCGACATTTCACTACCATCTGTATACCCTACTCCGATAGAGGTACCGTCAACGCCACCGCTAAAAATGAGCCATGGGTACACGCTAAACATGTGACACAATGTTTCTTCATAACCGATCCGAGCAATCCTAGCTGTGTTGTCGTTAGGAGAGGCTAAAGGAGTATTGTCGGAATGGATGGAGTCGCCAACGAGGAAGACTACGACCAACACGGTGATCCGATGAGGGAAGATGATGCTGATGATGATGAAACATACGCCAAAAGAATAATGAAGACTACATTACCTACGAAAGATCATAATCCCTGGAAAAGGAAAAGTCACGGCCATGGGCTCAATTATTTGACAACGAACAAAAGAGGGAAGAAGAAGATCAGTCTGAAGCGTCGTCGTCGCCCAAGCTGACAAACTAATTAACATAATTTGTGTGTATCTATTTTGTATACCGCCATTAGCGGTCAAAAGATGTAATATATATTATACACTAATTATTATCCAGAGGGTAAACGGTGTTATTGCTCCTATAGACCAAATTAATTAAACCCTAGCTAACTAGACCTATATATATACCCCTGCTATACAAAAGCCTCCTCGCCTCGGATGATCCAGGATACCCACTTTATACGGTTCATGTGCTGAGCAGTTGCAAGATGTACGTCCACACATGCCCCGCGGACCTCTTCTTCCTACGATTTGATTACAGCTTCCAGATGTTTCAAATGAGGACACTCGATTTTATGTTTGTCCACCTGTATGCACTGCACATGAACTACATCGTCAGGAGAGAGCAAGTCACTGGTCTTGCGGTCGCACACCCATACTAAATGCATGAGGGCTTCTTGTCAATCAATGAAGCCAACTGTCAATATGTGAGTCAGTACATCCAAGAATTCTTGGTCAGCAATAAGGACAAAGAAACGATTCTCCTACCTTGTCATCCCGAGTAAGTCATCCGCGGATAGCCACTATAACACATACATCCTTTCGTGCATTTCAATAATTACTTTGCACGCATGGAGGCTAACTTGATCGTGTATTTTGCGCAGCGGAGGGTGTCGTGCCGTTCTCATTTTTCTTTACCCGTGTTATTCCCGTGCTCTATATTTGAACCCATCGAAGAACATACAGAAGAAAGATTACACACATAAAGTATGTTCTGGACAGAGCTCTCCTGGGCTTCAGCATGCGGAGTGGCTACATCCAATGCAAAAAACAAATAAGGTCGGGCTGTGTTTCGGCAACAAGACTGACTTCTGTTGCATCCAACAACCGGCAAGAAGTGAGAATGATGGATTCTACGTCATCCATCTAATGATGGAGTACAGAAGGGATGTGCAATCACTTTGCATGAAATCTTCATCTGATACCCATATCCAGAGATGGACCGAAGCGAGCTGCGCCGGATAATCGACTTCAAAATGATTTCTACCAGATCCAGCAGGAAATTGCGTCCATCATCATGAAAGATGTCCTCGAAGAGAATGGGATGTTCTACGGCGGCCCAATATCGCGAGCTGACGTCCGAACCCGCATAGCCCTACAGCGTCAGGACATGACGCCTTTCACTAAGTTTGGGTGCACCCTCCCGGATATGGACAGATGGGAAGACTGCACTTCTTAAAGACAATGTGTCTATTTAGTTACTTGTTACTTTCTGTACGATGAAACTTCGAATGTCTCAGTACGACGAAACTATTAGATGTAAATGGTGTCGCGCTCTAGTTAATTAGTTTCGGTACGATGAAATTTGTTTACTATGTTTACTATATACGTTGCTTCTATTTCATAACTGTTTCTCCCCACAGGTCGACGTATCTTATGCTGCATATTATCGTTGAATTCGCTTGATGATATATATGTGTGGGGGGGGGGGGCGTGTGTGCATCTCTGACAGGTATATAGATCAACGATGGTGAGGAAGTGGTATGCCGTGTTTGTAGGGCATGTTCCGGGTGTGTACTATCAGTGGCCAGAGTGTCAGGCCCAAGTGTACCGCTTCCCGGGCAGAAGCCAGAAAGGGTTTGATAGCAGAGTAGAAGCCGAAGCTAGTTACTTGAGATTCATGGCGCAACAGAGGATTCAGAACCAGCGCCACAAAAACTACTACATAATCCCATTTTGCTCATCGTGATTGCTCTTCTCTTCTATGCAGTCATATCATAGTCTACATATATAGATGATGAAACATGAGTGTGTGACCATGTAGTTGCATGTATTCAGAACTTCTAATAACTTGTAACGCTATTTCAAGACATGTGTTCGACCATGTTTTATGATGATGAGATACTTGAGACATGTCGAGACTTCTAATAACTTTTGCTCATCGATGCCTCACTTGTTTTTAATGAATATGCATGTTATTGTATAAAATATGTATATGTTTAAATATGTACAGAGCCAAAACGCAGAAAAAAAACTACCAAATTTAGCAATGGCGCGGGGGTAAAGTTTTCCAGCAGCACTCAAATAACAGTAGCGCTTATTAGCCAAACGCGCTGCAGATAAGTATCAGTAGCACGGGACAAAAGAGCGCTACTGCTATCTGTAGTTACCACTAGCACCGGGACAAACAAGCGCTACCGCTAAAAAATAGTTGTAGTGCCGTAGCAATAGCGCGTCTGCCAACGCTACTGGTAGCAAAAAACCAAGCACTACTGGTAAGGTTTTTCCTAGTAGTGGGGGCGGCGGGGGGGGGGGGGGGGTGGGTCAGTGGTAGGTGTCCCGGGGAGCTTTGCCTGCCACTACTAGGCGTTCCTGCAGTGGTGCCTGAAGATGGAATAAGGTTCTCCCAGCTTAGCCCTCATTCCGGTGGTGCGTCTAGCATCGTCGATGGACGTGTGGAGGTGTGTCTCCGGTGGATCTGTCTTTGGTGGATTTGCTCAGATCTATTTATCATTCGTCTATGTTCGTGTGTCTTCGGGTTGGATCCTTTCGATCTACGCTACTCTTCATCGGTGACAGTTGCTCCTGTGGGGCCTTAGCATGCCAATTTCCTAACTATCTACTACAAAAAGTTTTGCCTGACTCCGGTGAAGGAGGGGCGATGATGGCGGTGCACCATGGGCTCACTTCTGTGCTTGTAGTCGTCGCTAGGTGGTCTACGGATCTGGATGTAATTTTTATTATTTCTGATGTTCGTTGTACTTCCATGATTGAAAATGAATAGATCGGACGTTTTCCCCGCAAAAAAGTAAAATTGGCCCAAAAATTTATTTTCGAAATACTCACGACATATTCTAGTGAATAGTACATGTTCCCACGAATTTGGAAAGTGTTGAGCTTAATTGGACAATAGGGATTTGGATATAATGGACATCCATCTTGCTACACGGATCTAAGGATTTGGTCAAAAAAATAATTTGCTAGCCCATACTTCATTTTCTTTCTAGATTCGTCACCAAAAATGCTACACTTGTGTAAAATTTGAAGTATTCTTACTTAACTTTCCTAACTAATCCCTCCACCCGGCGATTTTAACTGCGAAAATGCTACATCCACGTAATCCTACAAAAACTCCTATGTAATATTCCTAACTAAGTCGTCTTTTTTTTTCCTTTCTTTTGCAAGGTAACAGGAGTTTTATTTCAAAGTAATAGTGTTATAGTCAAGAGGCCACAAATCCTCAATACAAGGTGGAGCTGAGGTCAACCAAACAACAGTTGTATTCTTGCTACGGCTATAATTGGCCAGTCGATCTACAACTCTATGTTGGAAATATAAGCAATTTACCATATGATTTTATTAACGGAAATACTAGATAAAGCATGACTAAAATAGCAGAGATAAAGCAAGTCATGCAATCTGACAAAGAGAAGATAGGAGAGCAAGTTGCATATATGAAGTAGAACTTAACATATCTAGGGCAAACACTAGAACAAGAAACTGTAACAGGACCTCTAATAGAAAGAGTAAGAACACGTACGAGACAACAACAGCAGCAACACTGGACTTGGGGTCGGTGTCCTCGCCAGCCATGTCGTCGAGGAGGTTGTCGACGTCGGGGAAGTAGTCGTCGGAGTCCGGGGCGTCCGTGAAGAAGAAGTCAGTAGTCGCGCGGAGCGCTCCCCAAAAACCTTATCACCCTTCTCCCGTACAAGACTCAAAGAGGTGCGGTTTCATAGGCCTATTGTCCCGACTCGCGGTGCACGCCGCAAGCCGGATGAGGAAGACAACAGCAGCTCATAGATTGGAACCGGTGCCTTTTATAGTCGCAAGAGGCCAGTGACGGGAGATGAAGCAAAGTATACCCGTTGTGCGTGGGAAAAATTTAGACGGCGGGCGGCGAAGGAGGAGGAGAGCGTGTGGATGTCCCTCTTGTTCTCATGCTCATACATGTGGGGAAAGAACCTCCCTTGTAAAGAGGTCCATCTCCCTCTAAACTAGCAATGTGGGACTAAACTTTAGTAGTGCCCCTTGCCTTGCACGAATGGGCTAAGTGGGCCTCTAGGATTT